>NW_010406354.1:33498-38042 GCF_000710305.1 Buceros rhinoceros silvestris | reverse complement strand
GGCTCGGGCTGGTCGCTCGCCGGGTCGGCTCAGGCCGGGCCTGGTCGGCCTTGTCAGGCCTGGCCGTCTGCCAGCAGGCCCGCAGCAGGCCTCCTTCGGAGCAGCAGTCCGGAAGCCCAAGGGAGAGAAACCTCCTCCGAGCTGCTGCGTTTTAAAGCCTTGACACATTAACACTGCACCTCACTCCATTTGGCCAGTTAAATGCGGAATTATTGTACTACATGGAATAATTCTATTTGTCCATTTCCCAAAACAAGGAAGTTTTAGCTCAAACCAGGAAGTTTTAACTCAAACTGGGACAGGAATATATGTAATTCTAAAATAAGTGCAAGAAATTGTACGTTACACTTCATGGTGTAAAATAAAACTCAGTTTTCATGGATCAAATTCCAATTTATCACAATTAATGCTGAGGACAGAAACTCGGGAAAATATGGGGGTTCAACTCATTTCCTCTGTAAAAAAAAAAAACAAACCAACAAATATTTCCTACAAACTGTTTTAAACTAAATGTTGAAAACCGTATCATTGAACAACGACATTTGGGAAGGAAAAGTACAGAAATTTTTCCATAAAGTTATTTTTCACCTGAGCAATAAATCTTAGTTAAATAAACTCAATTAATTTAAGCAGATATATAAGCAAAATATCTAAGCCTTGATGAGTCTGTAAAATATTGTGATACAGATTTCCTACAACTTGGGGGTCTTTGAAGTACGACAATTGCCTGAGGGAAGGAGAGGCCTGAGCGATGATTACAAGCACAACGAGCATTGAAGGGTTTTGAAAAGAAGATGTGGAAGATTTCTGCTTCTCCTGGTCCCTTCCACCCCAAACCCCACACTCACTGCTGGGCTGGAAATCCTTCAGAAACCTTTCTGGTTTCTGCTGTACGCCTTCTAATCCAAACAGATTTTTAACAATGTTCTTAAATTCAAGAACTGTGAACATTTTAGGTGGTTGTTTGGATAAAGGCCTTAGTTTAAAACCTCACTGACACTGGAATTATGAAATTCCTGTTGGTATAAATGGCAACAATCAAACTCTACAGCTTATAAAACTGGAACTCCTAATATTAAATATATTCCTAATATTAAAGCGCCAAACAATTTACATTACAGAACAACTTTCCCTAAAAAGTTTTCTGCGTGTGGAAAAAGCTGAATATTATCTGTATTAATATCCTTCACTGTTTGAAAGTGACATCTTATTTCAAGTTTGAATTTTCCATTTTAAGTTTTGAATATTTTCCTTCAACTTGTGCTGTGTAAGCCACCAGGTATCCATATGGCTTGTTGCTTCGGGAAAGAGAAAGGCAGAATCCACAAGGCCTACACGGGGAAGCTGGATTTTGTGACATGCATTTCTTTAACTTTCTATTTGTAAGCCAGGAACAATGGTCTGAATATACAGGAGCAACGCAAAATTAATTTAAAGCGTCTACACAGGGAAGAGAGTTCTAACAATTTACACCTATTTAGCCTAGCATAAAAATAAAAATTGGCTATGACAACCTGGGCCAGTGATGATTGCATAGAGTCAGACTGACACAGGAGACTCAGCAGCTCAGCTCCGAGTCTTCTGAAGCCAAGAGGATCATAGAATTGTAGAAGGGTTTGGGCTGGAAGCGACCTTTAAAGGTCATTCAGCCCAACCCCAGGCAGAGATAAATCACCTTCCTAGTTATTACCATGGGCTCTCAGGTTCATACTCCCAAGCTTTTATTTGAGCCCTGCTGTTATTTGGCACTTCGGGTATCACTGACAATGGAAACCTATGTGAGACCTTAAGACGCGCACATGATTTCTAACAGCTCAGGCGAGTCTCTACATGGTGATGCAGCTGTTCGGAAAGTCCTCTCCTCCACACAGATCCTTGGAAAACTCAAAGGAAATGGTTTCACCTTGCTCTGCAATGTTTTAAGTTTTTTATTTGGTTTTCTGGGTTTAGATTGTATTTATCGATTTATTTTTGTGATAATGGTCTGCAGCAAGTAATATTTTCCTGGGCTATTCAGGCATTCGGACAGAAATGAGAAACCTTTCTTAAGTTAGGAGATGTGCTTAATACACAAAGGAGTGAGAAATTCATTATCTCATTCTGTCAGAATGAGGTTGCATGTTTGGAAGTAAAAGTTACATGTGCATTAGAAACAAATCACTATTATGTCAGTTAATACAGAGATGCAGAAATTCCTCACTAAAGATAATTAAGAAAGATATATTTAAGACTGAGACAGATACAACTTGATAAAATTCACTAGTCTGTAGTTCGTGAAAAATACCTCTAGGACTTTAGCAATCTCTGTGTTTATTTAAAAATCAATCAATCAGTAAACAAATACAGGCAAATCCTAATGAGGTCCATCCCAGAGATGGTACCTGTTGCCGCAGTTCATTGTGGAATAGGAACCACAACATGTTTCCCTTCAGTGCGATGCCCAGTGCTGCTACAGCCAAAGGAAAGCGGATGTAGATCACTGTTCTCAATGACAACTTTTGTTGACTTACACAGTCAATCTCAGTAGAACTAACTACAAGCCTTGGACTCTTCTTGAAGCAACTGGTAAGAAAAAATTACAAGATCAGATACATTCTGCCTTCACGTTTGTTTGGTTTTTTTTTTTCCTCCCCCCCCCAAAAATATGAATCATGAGGTGGGTTGTTTTTTGGTTTTGTTTTTATTCTTTACGGTCCCTGGAACAAAGTGTCATTATAACCTGCAAACCGCCCTCCTGCTAAAATTGATCTAGTCATTATTTTTCAGTTACACCACGAAGAGCCTCCACTCCAGATGACTTTCAGGAATACAGTAATTTCCTTCTCTGAAGCTAACAAGGTTACATGCCACTCTTAATTCAAGATGATATAAATCATAACAGTCCTCATTTTTTTCAAATTATTTCATATTTAAAAGTTTGCTAATAATTCCTCCCAGCCATAGAAAAATTACTGCCAGGAAGCAGATTTTCTATGCGTTTTTTTTTCACCTATGTCCATATGCCTGATTCAGTTTTGAAGATCCCTTATTATATTTCTAAATCAACTTTGTGTTTTAGCTAATTGCTTGTATTCTGCTTAAAACCATGCAGTTTATGAACTGTTTACATGTGAAGCCTTATTGCTTCTCTCTGTTTTAAAAGAGGGCATAAAATTTTTTCTCTATTCTAGTCCTGAGGATGTCTTGACATTTACTTTGTAACCTACCTGTACACTAAGTAAACATCATCTCTGAGCC
The DNA here is from genome assembly GCF_000710305.1 of Buceros rhinoceros silvestris. NCBI lineage: Eukaryota > Metazoa > Chordata > Aves > Bucerotiformes > Bucerotidae > Buceros > Buceros rhinoceros. Next base: position 34,805 of record NW_010406354.1, on the reverse strand, counting down.
TTTTGCATCATTTCCGCACTGTGCAAAGATGGTCTATTTTAAGTAGGAGCCACATATTCCACCGCTTTCAGTTTTGATTAATACTGTTATTTTCAACTTTAAACGATTTTGAGCTTGTAAACACGGTGCCAAACTGAGATATTATGCTGGTGCAAACAAATGATCAACTGAAAGAATCAAGTTTAAAATGCTCTCTGATCTGGAGAATTGACAGAGATCGAGAGAAACTGGGGAAAAAAGGAGTTTGCATCAGGCTGCAAAGAGAGATACAAATACACGCGGGGAGCAGGGGGTGTTGCAGACCAGAACAAGTCAATATGAGAAGCCTAAGATAAACAAAACAAAACAGAAATTCACAGAAGTTGGTCTGCTAAAGGTCAAGTCAATGAGAAACAGTCTGACTCCAGGGCCCTACTTAACATGTAACTTTTACAGAAAACTCAGAAACCAACTTTCTTTAGAATAAGCATATGTCACGCTGTATTTAATTCATTCACTTCTGATCATAGAACAGAAAAATAATAATAAAAAACCCCCACCACCTGGAAAATATGCTAGAAAACAGAGGACTGAGCACAAACCCAATAAACATTTTCAGGAAGGCTCACCAGTACAAGCTGACCAGTTAAAACCACACAGCTGCCTATTGCCCCACTGTTTTTTATACAAACCCCATTGCTTATCCATAGAAAACATTAGGATTGGAGGTTACATTTGTTTGTAATGCAGAACTACACGGCTAACCCAAAGCACCGGGCTGTATCCACAGAGGAACCGTTACGAACACACAGATGTACTGTGCAGACACTGCGTTCATCGATCCCCACCTGGCAGCATGGGGTCAGAGACTCAAATATTTTGTTTTATGAACTGATTACAGCACTTGTGCTTTTAATTTTTTGGCATTAAAATTTCATAAGAACTTTAATGTTGACTTACTGCAAATTTACAATAGCCACACCGATCCAATCGACCACGATGGCTCTAAAAGCCTTTTAACAAACTATATGGACTATAAACTAGCCTTGACAGAGGAGCCTTTGGAGACTTTCCAGTGAAGTAATATAGGCTTTAATAGGGTTTTTTCTTAATTCCTTACAAAAGTCTGAAATTCTATCAGGTGTTTCTTTTTGCTAAACTTCAGAGTTAGTAAAAAGCTGTGTGAACAGGGTAAGGTGTGTCCTACAGTCAGCTTTGAAACTTCTCACAGTTGCTTTAGCTCATGTCACCTCAGATTCATTTGACTTTCATAGAATGTTTTGGGTTGGAAGGGGCCTTCAAATGTCACCTAGTCCAACCATCCCCCC
>NW_010406354.1:26963-33333 GCF_000710305.1 Buceros rhinoceros silvestris | reverse complement strand
TTCCTGCAGTGAGCAGGGACATCTTCAACTAGAGCAGGTTGCCCAGAGCCCCATTCAACCTGACCTGGAATGTTTTCAGGGCTGGTGCTTTTACCACCTCTCTGCGAAACCTATGCAAGTATCATACCACCCTCATTGTAAAAAACATCTTTCTTAGATCTAGTCTAAATCTACCTTTTTTAGTTAAAAACCATCACCATTGTCCTGTCACAACAGGCCCCGCTGAAAAGTCTGACCCATCTTTCTGATCAGCCCCCTTTAAGTACTGGGAGGCTGCACTAAGGTCTCCCCAGAGCCTTCTCTTCTCCAGGCTGAACAACCCCAACTCTCTCAGCCTGTCCTCACAGCAGAAGAGCTCCAGACCTGTGATCAGTTTCTGTGGCCCTTCTCTGGACCCTCTCTAACAGGTTCACGTCCTTCTTGTGCTGAGGACTCCAAAGCTGGACACAGTACTCCAGGACTCACCAGAGTGGAGCAGGGCATCAGAATCACCTCTCTTGCCTTGCTGGCCATGCTTCTTTTGATGCAGTTCAAGATACAGTTGGCCTTCTGGGCTATGAGTACACCTTGCTGGCTCATGTCCAGTCTTTCATCCACCAGTACCCCCAAGTCCTCCACAGGGCTGTGCTCAATCACATTGTCCCCAGCCTGTATGATACTGAGGAGTGCCCCGGCCCAGGAGCAGGACCTTGCACTTGGCCTTATTGAGCCTCATGAGGTTCACATGGCCCCACTTTTCCATATTGTCCAGCTGTGTGTCTTTCAGAATATACAATAACAAGCCAGCAAACAACAAAATGTTCTGTTCACACTCCTCAAAAACGATACATAATATTTTGATTTCAATTTCTGCCTCTATCCATAAGCAATCAATTCATGAGCTATTTCAGATTTTCTTGAGTGTACTGATATCTCATCTTACTCCACAGCTAATACCTTAATTGCAAGAAAATTAATTTAACTACTGGAAATAAAATTCATAGGAAGAGGTTTCATTCCAGTTGGAGATTCAGTTCACATGGTATTATTTCTCCTCCCAAACTGGATGAATGTAATTCTTGAATTCAGAGTGCAAATTACTACATTCAACACAGGTGATTTCACTTTTTTAAAAAAACATTTGCCTAATATTTGCTACAGTTTATTTTTCTTCAACTTTTATACTTGTTTTCCACACACATGGTCTAATGTAGAAGTAAAAGTCTGTCTGAGTTTACAACGTAAACAACACACACACATAAAATCTAGTGATAATAGGAATCTTAACTCATTTCTGTAATTTGCACTTTGCCAAAAAGATTTCTTAAAAAGATGTCAGAACCCAAATGTGATATTTTTCAGATTTTATTATTAATATATACAGAACAATCCTCAAGGAAACTTAAAGGAAGGACTGAAAAAAAGCAAAGGTATTTTAAAACACCCTTAATACCCAATCACCCATCTAGGAGACTGACACATTATTCAAAACAGCTCAAAACTGCTCGGAGTAAATGCGTGATCTAATAAAAAGTGGTCAGTCCCACCTCTTCATTCAGGGCACACAGACTTCATCATAATTCCTGACATGAGCCTTGAATTTCCCAGTCCACTTCAGGCAGCCTATGTCACCTTCACCAGCCTGAAGGTTAAGACTGTTCACACGGACCCTGCCCAAGGTAAACAACTGTCATGAGAACTGGTCTCACACAGATAATTGATATCTCGTTAATGAATGCAAAATGCCATCTCCGCAAAACCTCTCTTTGGCAAGAGGAATAACGGAACAGAAACAAAGAACATCCGTCTTCATGTTTTGAACCACCCTACAGACCATCACAATGCACACAGACCTTCCTCGTAAATACAAATACAATGTAGTAATAAGGGTAAAGTATGAGAAATAAGCCAGCGTCCTGTAGCTTTCAGAATAAATATAATATCCTCATTGTCTCTAAGGTTGGTTAAGAGGCTACTTCTCCCCCAAATCATAATCATACTCTTCATCCATATACTTTTTCAAAAAAGATATTTTTCGCTAAGTATTCAACAGTATAAGAAATGCACTAGCAACATTACAAGTGGAAAACTTGTTTGTAAAAGGGATTGGGAAAGGCAACTCAAAGACAAGTGGAAAGGTGAAGAGTTGAAATATCTGCTGGAGTCTTGTTTGTTTAGATTAGCAACTGATTACCACTTGCCCACATCAATTGCAATCAGCAGTATTTATATTTATCCTTGGCATTTCCTTCTGAGCTATCAATCCAAACATTTCTTTCTGGTTTTCACGTTAATGCCCACTTCTAATCGCCAATACATGTGCACTTAGTCCCTAATTCAACAACACTTAAATGTGTATTCTTTACAGCAAGAAATAGCGAAATAATTTAGTGGGTATGGGTGAAAATATGTTCCTGACAAAAACCTGATCCTTTCCTTTAGGGTTTAATTGAATTAAAGCTTTATTAAGGTTAAAATTGCTCCAAAGATTTGAAAATTTACTTTTCCGGTAAGGACTAATATTGAAAGACTGATATTGTGTATATTGCAGTATATTATCAAACAGAACCCCAGTTCTTTCATTTCTTTAAACTAAGTTTTTAACTTGTAAATCTTGAGCTGTAGATCAGCTCTCCATGCCAAGTTAAAAATGGTCCATCTTCATGACCTTCCTTTAAAACTGAAAAAAGCTAATAGAGATTATTAGTTTCTATTTACTATAAAGATTTAAAATACACAACACTTGATTAATTTCTACTTCCTGGAAGATTTCTGGGGTTTTGGTAGTTGTAAGTACTCGCAGCTGTTGTCCAAATATGAGCATAGCAGAGCTGCCAGCGTATCTTCCAAGTACAAGACAGTCCACTTTTGGGGAGAGCTGAAGTAGCAGCTGTAATACAAAAGAACTGAAGCGCTATGGAGTGGCCAGAAAATCGCTTTGGGGGCTTCTTGCAGTTCTTGCACCACCAAGCCTCCGTGAGGTACTGCGATGTCAAGAATGCTCTGGATGAGGAAGACATTAAGTGAACATTCTCTCTCTCTTTAAGAAAGTTGGATTTCAGTTCCTCATATCTGGCTATTAAGAACGCCTGAGCATAAACTATCCTAGTCGTTGACTTACTCACAGATGTTCATTGGGAATATTATATTCAAAACTCAAGCTGTTCATTGTACATAAGGCACATGGCATGCTTCTGTACCAGACATACCACGGAAAACTCACTCTGGCAAGGTTTCTGTGTAAAAACTTGTTAGAAATTCACTCCTCCTATCCCTAAATCTGTCTATTTGTAGAAAATTTGGAGCTTTAGTGAATGTTGAGCCTACCTGATGTAAAGTCATCCACACAACGTGGATTCTATTGCCTATGTACTTCATGTCTCTGGGTACCTCTACATGGACCAGTTCTTCCAGGTGAGTCAGAACGTGCAAAGATATTTCCTTCTGGTATTGCCAGAATTGCCCTAGAGCTCCAAATCTGTATGATAGTCAGCTCCTGAAACTGCACTGAATTGTTATTTCAGACTGATAGAACCTTATGAGTGACTTCTGAGAAGTTAAAAGCCAGGCAAAGACTTTGCATTTAAATTGATTTTTTTTGAAGTGTTTCCTGTAAAGGCCTCTTTTCATGACCATACTTAGTGATATCTAGCAGCGTACCATAAAGCATGGGTAGCCTAGAATGGAATGGCAGTCATTTACATACAAATGAGCTCATTACTATTGAATTTTTTACCAGCTGTTGATTCAAAATTTGAAAGACATTTTATGAATCTACATAAAATATTAAGTGATGGCTGTTCTATTATCAGTGTCTCTTATTAATTCTTTGTACTAGTTTTCATCTGCATTTTAGTAACTGTCATTCCATATGTTGATTTTAATCAAAACCATCACACACAAATTTTAATCTATGTTAGGAAGTATTTCCAACTGTAAAGTGCATTCTATTGCCTAGCCATGAGAAGTGTAAGGGATGACATGACAAGCTAACAAAATATACACTCATATTTTAATGGAACCAATATGCTACACTTCCTTTCAAGGAAATATGCATTCTACCCATCGCTTAAAGCAACATCAAATTTATGGGCAATCTCTGCAGAAACTTCCTTGAATAAACATTCACTTCAAAGAGATTAACATACATCTTTTCAGAAGCCAACTCTTAATCAATATTCTGGTTGTCTTCTTTGAAGCAGCAGGAACAGTTATTCTTCATCTACTGTACAGCAGGTAATATGCTAGAACCCCTTCCAAAACCCTCATCTGGGTAACTTCAGGGAAGATTTAATTGACACACACATACAGAAATTTATGTAGTCATTAAGAATAACTTATTTACAGAATGACTTTGACTAGAATCGTGTTATATTTCATGTTCCCTTACATGATAATGGCATGAGCAGACCCAAGGGTAATGTCCTGGCTTTGGAGAAGATCTACGGAGCAATATCTGCCAAAAGGATATTGCATGCCTTCATTTGGTGCTGTCAACACTTCTCTCTGCAGATTGGCAGTAGAAATTAAAGCAGTTTATTGATCATTTAATATGAAAAACTAAAATTATCCAGAAAGAAGAGATTCTATCCTAACACAGCAGCACAAATTCTGGATCAGATGCAATAAGCAGCCACGATGTGGAAAATATCCCTAAACAAGTAAGGTCCTCCTAAGCAGAGGTGGTCAACCTGAACTAGGACTACGATGCCTCAGAGAACAGAAAGATGAGGCCACAAATGTAACAGGAGGTAAAGGGAGACAAATCTCTACCACCGCTCCCAAATTAGTGCCCTTAATCAGAAGCACCCAGTGACAACTAGTACCTCTTCATCTCACATAGTTTCTTACATCCCAGAGGTACTAGATTTTGTTGCTTTACCATCTCAGAAAGCCCATGTCCTCTTTTTGTCATACTTTGATCTATCCCTCACCTTGCTTCTTGGCAGGTATTTTTGCATTGCCACTTTCAACCCTGATGAAAGAGAGCGTGAGGCACAATTCCTGTAAGCAGCCATTAGGCACAACCCAAATCAAAAGATGAACAATGCAGGGCAAAAGAAGTTTGGAGTTTGCCAGATGATGACTAAAAAATAGCCCAGTTTGAGGGCCTGACCACAATTTCAGAGGAATTTCAAAAGGTGGTTTAGACACTGACACTGTTCTTGCATGCCAGACTTTGAGTCTCATGAAGTCACAGCAGCGTATCCCCCTGTTCCGCTGTCCTGTGCACTAGAAACTTCCCCATCACTGAGCCTGAATTAATCATTTCTGAAGTGGTGGATTTTAGTTTAAATGTTGCCGCACATTACAGTTAACATTATAGCCTCTGAAACTGTAGACCGTGTGCTACTGTTCACGGGTTTCCTTCCTGCAGAGTTTTTGGAGGAAACAAGCATTCGTGAACAAAGCTTTGCTAATTAGCTCGGAGCCTGCCTGTCTGAAGGGGCCATCAGGAGTGAAAAATGAGAAGCAATCCCGGAGAGACTTCAAAACACAAGGAACTGGCAAGAAGAGCACAGCAAACCAAAACATAATTGTATTCTAAATATTGCATCAGCTCTGAAATTAAAAAAATATACAGACAGGAAAATTATTTAAGAGAGATTATAAGCATAATTGGAAAGTATATAGAGCTGATTAACATCTTCAGTTTATATGTTGAATACATTATTTTTCTCATGCATTGGTGAGTGGGTATCCAGCTTTAATTTCACCACTCTTCATGAACAGCCAAGCTAGAAAACCATTGAGGGCATCAGGAAAAACTCACTTGAAATTCCATCTTACACTCTTAAAACATAGCTTATGCAAACTTTGTGTGTCATTGAGAAGCTCTTCTCGTATGCACCAAAATGTAACATTGCACCAGCAAGAGAGGCTGGAGCAGCGTTAGAAGGAACGTTTCAGAGGAGATGCAGCATGATTTACCCCTGAAGAGCCACCACACACAAACAATAAAAGATGTTATCACACTGAAATCCTGATGCATCTTCACACCAATAACACTGTTCTGATCAATGAGTACATCCAAATTCTCACTGTATGATCTGATTAATAATCACATATGATAGAAGAACCTGCTCTGTTCCAGGAATTCATCCATGAAGTGGTTACAAAATCAAGAGTTCTACAGAAGCAAAGCATGTAACAGTGACCCAGCATGTCATATGGCCCTAATATACACGCAAGCATTCAGCTATATCCTGACTTGTCTCCAAGAAACTCTTTATATTTACATAAAACACTTTACAGACCTATAGATTTGTGTTGTCTTTTTTTCTTTTCCCGAGCTAAATTTCTCAGTAAAACTCAAAAACCAAAGAGAAGTATCTCTCTCAGAAGATAGTTGCTTATTTTACTCTCAGACTATTCCCTTAAGAGATAGTTG
>NW_010406354.1:10773-26858 GCF_000710305.1 Buceros rhinoceros silvestris | reverse complement strand
AGGAAATTAAAATATTTCCACTACATTTAACTTTCCAAAAACATTCTATCTGAGCCAGGATTGTTGCCCCTGATGAATAAGACAGCTAAGAATTGGACTAGACCTTGAAAGCAGACGCTATTTCACTGTATCTTATAATCTAGTAATGTCTATACTCATTCAGTGTAAATAGGCTGTGCCAAACCAGTCATCCAAAATACTGAAAGAAACCAATTACTTTAAATTTTGACGTTCCAAGGAGAGAGAAAATAATAGATGTTAATTAAAATCTTAGGTTTGGATTATTCAGAGAAGAGTCACATGTAGGTATTATTTTTCTAGGGTTTATTCAAAGCTTCACTGAGTCTCTAAACCTGTCAAAGTTTGACCGTGACTAATTTGTCTGCGAGATTGCTGATAATTTTCTAATAGTTATCAAGGTCTATTCCATAAACAACTTCATGGAGTTGGAAAATCCATATTATTAGCACGATAGAATGAAAAATATTTGAAATACAAATGGTTGGAGAATAGACAGAAAAGGGAAGTATTTGATACAACCCATACACCTACTTAACACAGCAAGTAGCTACTAATGTAGAAACTACTATGAGAATGGAGGGGTTCCTTCCCACCCCTGCCCCGAAATTATATGGGAGAAAGGAAATTCAGTGCAAACTGGGTACTATGAAGTTTACGCACCACATACATTTTTATATTTACAACTGTCTGGCCTCTGTCACCTATTTATTTGAGAATCATTGTGTCAGTTCTCCTGAAGGACACAAGTACTGGCTTTCCCTTCCTCTCTACTTAACACAGCAAGTAGCTACTAATGTAGAAACTACTATGAGAATGGAGGGGTTCCTTCCCACCCCTGCCCCGAAATTATATGGGAGAAAGGAAATTCAGTGCAAACTGGGTACTATGAAGTTTACGCACCACATACATTTTTATATTTACAACTGTCTGGCCTCTGTCACCTATTTATTTGAGAATCATTGTGTCAGTTCTCCTGAAGGACACAAGTACTGGCTTGCCCTTCCTCTATTGCTAACACAAACCAACAGCCCCCAGGCTGCAGGAACTGTTTTCAGAGCTATCACAATGTAATGTTTATGAACACCCACATATAGGCAAATACAGATGTGCATTATGTATAAGCAGCTCAGACAAGGGGTCATTAAGTTGGGTGGAAGTGACGGAAATAAAAGAGAGAAATAAAGTAGATTCTGCCATCCTGTATTATGTGCTTCATGTGACGGTAAAATACTACAGATCATTTCTGTAACAGGGAAAAATCATAAAACCCAGAATGCTGAAAGCTTTACTGAATTCAATAGACTACTCACATGAATAACCAGTTATAGTATCAGGAATTTCAGATAAGGTGGCCAGTAAGAAACAGTGCATATTCATAATAAAAGTTATTTTTAACAGTCATTTAATCAGTCAGACACCATACAACCTAAAATGCAGCATCTTAGTCCAGTCTTTAACACGTGAATTCCAACAGAAATAGAGTTTTCCTCTTCAAAAATAAACACATATAACCATGAAGTCTGCAACTGACAATTTATGTTCAACTGGAAGGTATAAAATACTTTTAAAATATTTCTCTAGATTGCAGGAAACTGCTGTTTTATGGAAATCTGTCCACGCAGGGATGTAGGAGCAGCAATTATTAAATAGCCATGCACAGTCTACTCCATGCATTGTTCGCCTTTGTAAAATACTTTTCAAGCCAAACCATGTATTTTCCACACACAAACCAAATACTCTGTAATTGCAGGTGAATGGAAGTGCAACACTTTGACAAGACGACTTCATTTTTCCTTATAGATGCGGGTAAGAATGCAACGAACCAGGAGGGAGGTGGGAGTGCAGACACTACTGGAGTCAGTGGCCACACACCACCTAAACTACTCATCCTAGTTCAGACGTTATCCTAACCGACACGTGTGATGTTCCGAACCACATCTCCACATCTTTTAGGATACAATGCCTTAGGTGAACAAGAAGAATTAGCACGGTTCTCTAAAAGAGAAGCTCACTTTTCTTAGGCCTACAAAACTTCTTACGCATTACCAAAAGGAAAGGAAAAAAGCTCCAAGAGTTTATTTACAGGGTAAATAAGTGCATCACGACGTCCTCTTAAAGAAACCATTTGTGAGATTTAAGGCAAAAATCTAACCACAATTTGGCTGGTTTGAACCAGAATGCACCATGGGATAAAATAGTTCGTTGTCTCCAGACTAAAATTTAACTTGCAGAGTATGCAGGTTACTGTGTACAGCATGTAGGGCAACAGACTGTCTTTAACTGAGCTGAATTTCTAGACACTAAGAGTCCAGGTTAATTCCCAGATAGCTTGATTTAAATACAGCAACCATTGTATCATGAGATGATCTCAGCAATAAAAATTAAATAATTACAATTCTAAGAACATAATCCACATTTTTCAGGGCATGAGTAGGCATTTTGCTGATGAATTTCTGCTGTTCCTTATATAGCCAGATTATTTGACAGACGGTTTTAGAATGATCCACGTCAGAGACAACATACCAGATTCAACAGAGCACTGCTCTTTCATTCCAGAAACTCGAGGATTTCTATAGGGTCTTTATTCCAATGGTTAAAGCAGAAGCTTTTAGTGCTGTCCTACGGGGCCCAAAATAACCTTGAATATTTTATCAAGATATTAGGATATAAACAACTTCTGGCTTTTATGAAAAATGATATTGCTCATACTGGTATCAGTAGGACACTTTCAAATATATTTTTTTTCTGCGTGAGAAAGAAGATTTATTTTTATCTATCATTGAAAGAACTTGCACATTTCCAAAGAATACACATGGGAAATAACAATGGAAACCATTTTTGGATAGTAACATTTTTACTAATTGTTAATCCACAGGAAGTGGAAAAACATCCAAAAGTTGCTGGGTTCTATCCCCTTCTTGCATCAGCTTTTTCGTAATTAGCTACGAAGGAACCCCTTATAAGTGATGCTTGCATAATCCTCTGATATTTTGAACATTTTCCTTCCTATCATGTCCCCGTAGAGAGAAGCTTCTCTCAGTGGGTAGCTGTAACAGATTGACATATTTCTGTAGTTGTGCACTGAATTGTATGAGGTCAAGGGGTCCATTTGTCCAACACATGAGGAGAGGCATCACCTCAACTTGTTCATGAGGTTCTAACATAACTTCACCTTTGGCTGCTTTCAGAACGAAGATCAGACAGCACCTTACCTAATGTCTGACCAAACCCTCTGTTTTCATGGAACTGAGGTACTTTTTCATTTATTCCACTCACATGTAGGTTTTGTGATTTATCAGAGAATTACAGAGTAGTTGAGGTTTGGAGATCATCTGGTCCAAAATGCCTTCTCAAGCAAAGCCACCTATAGCTGTTTGCCCGGACCCACATCCACAGAGCAACTGAACATCTCCAAGGTGAGAGACTCCACAATCCCGTGGGCAGCCTGTTCCAGCAGGCTCTGCCAGGCACAGACAGAACAAACCGCTTTCCACAGCAGTCAAAGGGGATTGAGAAGACCACACCTGATCACTATGAAAACAAAGAAAGATAAAAGCAAAATGAGATTTTCTTTGGCACTCTGGCACCATATTGAGAAAAGACACAAACAGCACAGGGCTTCTTGACATGGAACCTTGCTCCACCCCTGGATCTGGAGTAGATGTGCCTCCCAGTATACCTTCTCCAGGTAGTTATTAAGATGGAAAGGCCTTGCAAGTAAGCTTGAAGATTGCTTTTTCCAGGGACAGACGAGAAAACCAGCACATGTACAAATCTGTACCCTCCTAACAAGAATAACACATGTCAACTCCAGGAAGAAATTCCTTGACATTATTTTCTTGAAGTAGTTTGAGAACTTCTAATACAAAACTTTATTCTGCTACAACAGTACCACAGTAAGAACAGTTAGTATTTCACAGGCACCTTCTTAGGGCATAAGAAAAGGTTAAAATTAATTTTGAAATTATTTGCTCTTTTGACTTGATTTAGTTTTATTCCACAGCATTGCACCGAGGATGGAAAAGCCGCCTGATTTCCTCGACTTTGTGAATGCAAGTGAGAAAGAGCATCTGCCTTTGTTTTTTGGGACTCCAAAAGGATTTAATATAAAAGATGAGCCTTTTCGATGATACATTCAGATAACCCATCTAAATTTTGTTTCTAGTCTCTAAGTAGCATTAGAATATCATGAAAGTTTTGAAAAGTTATAAATTATTTAACCCTTTCTAAAAGCTTCAGATGAGAATAAAATATATAGGATACTTTGTCTTGTACTTCATTACAATCTTGTGTAGCTATTAGGGTAGATTTAGACTAGATCTAAGGAAGAAATTTTTGTACAATGAAGGTGGTGAAGCACTGTCACAGGTTGCACAGAGAGGTGGGAGAAGCCCCACCTCCAGAAGCATTCCAGCTACTCTTTTCGGCTGGCAGTACATTTCTGTTCCAGTCTTCTTCACATATGACCTCTAAAACCTGGCTAGGAGTAAAAGGCGTTTTCAAATATAGGACATGGTGACACTTCACATTGATTTCTTGGCCCCTTTTCATGCGTTATGACACTAGTTTATCCTAAACATGTTTTTAGAGTATCTACCTGCGTTACTACAAGTGCCCAATTATTTAATCCAGTAACAGCACTTCCACAGGCAACAGAGTCTGATCTAAATGCACTGCCAAACAGGTACTGAGCAACTACAGAAGATAGACTGTATTTCAGACAAATGTTAGATTTTACTGTAAAGACAAAATAACCTAAAAATCAGAAAAGATTAACTTATTAAAACATCGCTTTCTAGAACTAAATATATAGAAGAAAATATATATAAAATCACGATTTTCTTTTAAACTGAACACGTTTTACTTCAATAAAGTATATTTCTAAAGTGCAGCTTTCACGATTGATTACAGATGATGTGTTTTTAAAGTGTTTGCTATAGCTTCATATATTTAGAAAAATGGTAGATGTTTGCTATTTTTCAGGGCTTGAAATCCTGAAGTTGGATTTTTAAAAATGATACAAACTTTTTCTCTGAGCTTGCCAAAATTAACAACTCTCTCCAGTGCAGAGAAAAGAGATTTAGTGTTAGTATTTGCAGCATTTTGTTTTCCAGTCGTAATGAGCTGCAGCCTTGTTTTATTTTGTTTTTTCAACATTCCAACTACAAGCTTTGCATTTGATGTATGAAAGTACAAATAACACATGAGGAAAAGGTCACACCCACTAAGGACTGGAAACACACTGGATTTTTATTCTGAGAAATGACAAGGCAGAAAACATTTACCTCCTTGCTCCTCAATGCAAATCTTAATTTCTTTCCTAAGTGGACTCTGGAGAATCGTGACACAGAAGACAGCTGCAGAATCAAGCAAGTTTTCTTACTTTCTCTCTGACGATTTTCCTCCTCACTTGTATCCCGTTCATATTTACAACACACAACTCCTTATGATTTAATGAACTTGCTTTACTGAAAACACTGTTCACAGAACCCAAACTTACCATATCTGTATAAAATGAGCATGTTACTTTCAAAGCTTCTCTTAGTTTTCAATATTACGTTCATGTTTAAGTTCCTCAACTTTCATGATTTCATTCATTTAATGAAAATTATTTGATTTCTTTCTCTGTTTGAGCAAATTACACCCCAGGGAAAGTAAAATAACACTTAAAATTAGAGTGGTTAATACATTCACACATAGGAGCTCTAACATTTCCTCTAAGGTATTCAACTGGCATTCAGTGTTGTAAGATGAAGTCCCATGGAGGATCCTTCACCCTTGTTTGTACTTCTGAGGCTAAACTTATAATCATATAAGTCATCTGTGATTTGTTTCACTTGGGATGGGAAGAATATGCACATCCAGCATTTTACTCTAGTTTCCTCTATATTGATCACTTGACCAGAACAATTGCAATGGGAAGGCTCCATTAAGTAGGATTTATTTTTAGGAATTGCAAGGAAAATGAAATGTTCAAACTATGAAAACCAACTTGCACTCAGAATAATTCCCAGGAGATGATGTTTTACAAGAGATGAAGGAAGAGGGAGGGAGCATAACTACTTGCAAGCTACCCATCTGCATCCTTACCACATGCTGCACGCACCTAACAGCCAGACTGGGGTATGGAATAGTCTTACACCCTGACAGGACCTGGGGGATTTGGAGAATACACACACACCTGAATGGAACAGCTCATTTCAAAAATCTCGCTTCACTTAAACTGGTTTGTTTCCTTCAACAGAGACCCCACCACTGAGATGAAGATGCCGTTCCTCGTAAAATGTCTTCCAAACAATCTGAAATTCACGGCATTCTCAGCTTTCCTTGGTATTTGACCTATGGTATGAGGGTTGGATTTCAATATCAGAGTTATAGAAGACATTAATTCCTGAGATAGTAGGTATTTTGTTTTTTAAAAAGGGAGATATTTTAGGACAGGGTTCTATTGCAAGCACGAGATGTTAAACTTAACAAGTCCCAACACAGCTCTTACTAGGCTCAGAAGAGGCGTAGTCAGAAAACCTTTGCCACATACAGTTCAATCCATAAAAATTCCATTTATCAGTATTCAATAAGGAAGTAAATGCTGTAGATAGGAGCAAACACCACTGCACAGAACTAGGTAACTTCTCTGCTGCCACCAGAGAGCTGGAGAGGGTTCTATCTCCCCTGTGTGAAAAAACCACTCCTGGATCCACACATGGAAACCCATGAGAAGATATGTTTTCATGGAAGTTTTCCTGAAAGAACTGAGCCTTTCACTCATACACGAACAATACTACTTGCAGCCAAAAGTGCAAGACTTGTTAGGCACTAATGGTTTCTTAAATGTTAATAGCTCAATTAAATGAGAAGAAGGGAGAACTGGAGAAGAGGAAAGGGGACCATATTTTTCCAGCTGCATGACTAAGACATCCAGTATAGTGCACATCAGTCTCTTCTCATGCGCTTAAAGGTTACTGTAACCATTGTGTAATAAAACTGCTAAGTTACTGGGGCACTAGTCCCAATGTGGTGATTTCACTCACCAGCCCTGTAAGCAGCTCAGAACACTTCAAACTGTAACAAAGTACGCAATGATATGAGAAGAAAAAAAGACTCATCTTTCACCTTCAAAGAACATCTTTACAGTAAACCTGGAAGTTCCTGTGGAAAGCATCATCAGTGTGGAGTTAGAGTTGCCAGGGAAAACCTGCATCTCTTCCAAAATGTCAAGTTTACTCAAATTCAATTCAGTTTAGTGAGTGCATCTCTTAATTCTCTCTTAGGTTTCTGCTACCAGCACATCTGCTTCTGAAAGGGACTGATGAGAATATATCATATCATCATCCTACTCCACTAATACAACTTAGCATTTGCCAAATTTTACAAGGCTATCATCCTTTTCTAAAACTCTTCACTTTTAAGCACATCTTCACTGCTCACTTCCAGTTGCCCAAAATCAAATCTCAGAGCTACTCCCATAGCACTGTAAGTGCTGACAACTACAACAAAACCATCCTTGCTGCTGACAGAGTCTACCAAATGCAGATGTGAAATAAGGCTCGTTGGGGCCATACACACCACCTCCTTCTGAGTGGAAAATAGGACTTAGTCCACCAGTTTACGCATACATAAGAACCACAATGCTGCCACTTTATTTCAGGTAATGCTTCAGAATTGGTACTTTGAGTTATCTCCAAATACTCATTATTTGTGCTGACTGGTTCTGACACAGCAGATCCAACATTTTGTATCTTGATATTTAAAGTTTCATATGTTATCAGTTTTATTATTAGACAACAGATATGCCCATGCAAACTTAATTCTGTTAAAATATTTGCCATTTAATTTCAAATAACTGAAAACTGGTCCTGGTTTGTCATATTAAAACAGTATTATCATCTAATGAAACACACTTTATATATACACCAGCACTGCCAAATTCTTCACTTAAAGCTTGAATAACATAGAACTTAAGCTTATGCTAACCTGAATTAAAGTCTCAGCCAAAACCACGTAAGATTTTCATACAAAGTAAGAATGTAAAATTCATATAAATAAGGATGAGCAATACTTCCTCTGCCTATGCTTCTCTGAAAGGTAAACCAGCCAAGTTTACTTCAAGCCAAGTTTAATACAGCTGGGATTTCTAAATTACCATTTCTTAGGTCTGACACATTTCCCAGAGGGAAGAAAAATTTTCTAACACATTTCAGCAATGAGTTTGCTTTCCTGCCTGAAACAGAGAGTTAATTTTAAAGCTCTGCAGCCTTCTAAGTTTCTGTTCCTCAGTAAATGTATTCGTGCACACTGAGGTCATACAGGTGTTTCTGAAAGCAGGCACAAACACAAGTCAACCAAAGTACACTTGAGTATGTGTCATATACCTTAGGAATTTGCACTCTTTAATAAGCATTACAGCCTGCCTGACAAACTAGTTAAGGAAGCTGAGAAAATACACACTTACAGGTATCTCTTTCTCTTTTAATAAAGAGTACATATATATGTAAGTATAGAGTTCATAGAAAAAGCAAAAGCCCTCCCAAGCAGGTAGCACCTGATCTCACATCCAGGATACATCATCATTACAGATAAAGTAGTCAAATGTTTACTCACTATAGAAAGGAAGATTAAATTATAGAAAACAAGCCAGCAGCAAAAAAAACCCTCAACAATTTAAAGTACATTCTAAGTCCTCATATAGCCATCGCAGTCAGCGAGGTCACCCACAGCTGACATTTGGCTCTGTGAAAATATTAGATCAGAGCAAGAGACAATCCTGGGAGTACAAGCACCCAAACCATCACAAGAAGATATCAGTAGAAAGAAAAAAGAAAAAAACAAACACCAAACCCAAACTCAAAACCAAAAACAAAACCCCAAAACCCCACAAACAAAAAACCCCAATGAACAAACCAACCTCAGCAGCTGAAGGAAGACTTAACGAGGTCTATAAAAGGCTTTAAAATAAATAAAACACCAAAAACAAATTGCCAAGTACTTTTACACAGTATAAAAACACCCCAGAACTGGAATCTTTTTTTAAAAAAATCCCAGCCCAGAAGAGATTATCTGCAGAACTATGGTGAAAAAATACCATCATGAAGCAACTAAAGTATCACTTTAGCGCACTGAAGATACACTATAATTCTACAAATACCACAGACAAAAAAAGTCTGTATTTTTGAGATTTGTGTCTAATCGTGGACAGATTTGTATAATGAATGAGTAATTCTTCCACAAGAAGTCAGAGAAATAGTGCCTAAAGAGAACTCTTCAAAGTTTGCTGAACAGGACCAGTACCCCGCGCTCAGCTCGGGTCTCAAGGTTGCGCTGTTGGCTGTTATTCCGTAGGCTCTGATCACAGCCCTGGTGCAGCTAGGATGTTGACAATGCTTGACAGGAATCTTTTTTAGTGCCATGTCATTTTTTAAAAAATATTTTTAATAAAAGAAATTTCACACTGCCTATTTCTCTAACTGCCCAGGGTTAGATTTAAAACAACAAAAAAATCATGCCAAGGTGCCAAAGAAACCAAAGGCAAGACTGAAGACAGATTTTTTCATTTTTTCAATGGGGAGTAAATCAGATTACCTCTTATTTTCCCAGAAAATCAGATCAGAAAAATAAGAGGTTTCCTTTTCTCGTGATTTATATTCATACCCGCAGTCAGAAGCATTAATTTATACTCCCCAAAACCTTTGTCAAATTATTCAGATGCTCCATTTCAAAGGAAAGCGAACTTTAGATAGTTAAATGTATACACTAGTCACAATCGTTTAATTATTTTTCTATTGATCATTTTTATTGCTGCATTTTACACTTTACCTGATTATTTATTGGATACCGTAATGAAATTCCACTGCTTTATTGCATTATTTAGTAAACAAAGTAGCAAACTACAGAAGTACCGCAATAAAATTAAGGTGATTTATCAGTGAGGCTGATTTTTAATTAAGTTATGGGAAGACAGCTTTAAAGATGTTAAAGCAAGACTGTCTACTCGACAAAGACAGAAAAGGCAGCTCCTTCCTGCATGACAGAATTACGAAAGCATTGTAGTAATTTCTTCATCTAAAGTAAAAGGAGGAGGGGAAAAGGCAATGCAAAAGCAGGCAGTATTTTTCCTCAGCAGAATGAATAAGGATTACTGCATATAAGGCACTTCTGGGAAGAAAATTAAAATTAACATTCCAGCAGATCCCCTTGCCATCAGCATTTCTTCAAGCCTTTATTCCCCAAGAGAAACATTCAGAAAACCCACACGTGATGATGATGGCGATGAAAAAGCCCCTGAAACCCAAAATACATAACCCCCATATGGTCTAAAAATATTAATGCCAGCATAACGTTTATAGAGCTTTCCATTTACGTACAGGTGAGCAGCTTCGCAATCCCTTTCAGAATACGCTTCAGAGCTGTAATATTAACTCTGCACTTTACACGGCAGCTTTCCCGGATTTCCCATTACTCAGAAAAACTACATTACCAAAGTGTTCCGAGTAGCGATGGTTCTCCCTGAGCTCGCGTACTTCACACTCTGCCTCAGCTGCAGCAGCCGGTTGTTTCTCCACTAGACATAGTTCTCATGCTTTGCATTAGAACCTAATGCCTCCAGCTAGAGAACGAGGTCATTCTCTGGACAAAAATTTGCTCTCAAATTCCTGAAGAAGTCACCAGGTGATCCCTGGAAAGCTCTGTTTTCTACCTAAACAATAAACTACTTCTCTTTAATTAAGACTCCAGCAATTTGATTTCTTTGCAATAAACTACTCTCACTCCTGGCTAAATATATACCCAGTATCAGCTGGCACATTCTCACAAAACTGAAGTTTCAGAGATGTGAACTAAGTTCTGATTAAAAAAAATTCAACCAACATTAAGGTGTCTCCATTCTAAAACCAATGCCCACCAGTATGGCAAATTCTAAGAAAGCTCAGCAATGTCAGACAGCTTTTTTGTTTGTTTGTATGCCTTAATACTCCCTTCCCTAGTGATGTTTTATTCTCTTTCCAGCTCTCTCTATTATTCAAACAGATATTCCAGTTTATTTCAGCTGTGGAATTAATCTCTGGGTTTTGTGAACCTTATTTACCTTCCCTATAGATAACGGGAACATGAGATTATTTTGGTTATTAGCATCACCCTTTAGCTTTCTGAAGATAGAAGTAAAAATTTAAATATGATGTTTCAGAAAGACCATATTCTCCTCACTACACCAGAATAACCCAATTAAATGGGAAGACCAAAGACTTTTTCTTGCTAATGAAATGACATTGTCTGACTTTTATTCTCTTATGGAAGGAACATAAAGGAAAATATAAATACAGCATTCCATGGTCTAAGATAAAGCAGAAACTCTTCTTCCCTGAAAAGCACTCACCACTTGCAATAACGTGTACATAGAGTGAATGTAATTTTTAGGCATGGATCTTATTTTCCTTGTGACTAGTCTTCAGGTATGTTATCGTACATAATTCATGACTCTACGTGTGAGAGGGAGGGCAGAAAGGCAGTAACACCATGAGCTGGTAAAACACAAACTGAAATGACAGTGATGACTGGGGTGGCAAATAACAACATTCGTATTAATAAGCACTAGGTGACACTCAGTCACCAGCCAGTCTTGGCTACCGTGAAAGACAATGCGATGTTTAGGCACAGCAGCAGAAGAGAGGTGACAGTTTTTTAACATCTTCCGCCATTAAAAAGTCAGCAGGGAAGGGACAAGGTCACAAGCATCTGTAAAGACCTCTTGTTGGAGTTGAGCAACATAGAAATTACTCAGAAAATCTATATGCAGCATTTTTAATTGACCTACTTAGCTGTTATTTTCTTCCTTTCTTTTTTTAATCCATAAATTGGAAGATCTCCTTTCACATACAGAAGGGATGAAAAAGAAAATGGTTCTTACCCTGAAATAGAGGCATGAGAAATCTCTTTCAGTGTCACTCCTTCCATAGATTTGATCCTTCATGGGCCAAATTGCTCAGTTGGTCCGCCTCTGGCTGCAGACCAAGGGTGTCACAACAAATCAGCCTCTGCCCCTCGCTATCTCCCCCTACCCTTGGTCCTTCCTCCAGGGAGCTACAGCATTTATTTCAGCCCCCCTGCCTACAACAGCATGGCACAATCCTGACCCTTCTTTGCAGCAGGTAGCTTTTCCTGCCCTGCCAGCTGGGAATAGTCCCCGCACCGTTCCTTGAACGATACCCTTGAACCATCATGTTCCTTGCGTAACAGTCCTTGGTGCAGTCCAAAACTGTGCCCAGGGAATGCAGCAACATGAGGGCTTACCAGTGTCTGGCACCGTTTACTGTCATGGCACAGCCTGAGCCTGGATGTCCCGAGCTCAGAAGATCTTCACATGTTTGTAGGAGCACACTACAACTGTGGCAGCAATGCAACTCTGCACATCCATATGAAATACATCTGCGTCACATTGACATATGGATCTGCTGGGCACAAGACGGGATTTTATTTTCAGGGAGAGAACCTCAATATTTCCAATGAAAGGCATCATATAGTTTTACTTTTTTTTTTTTACATAAGGCAGCGATAAGTGTGCAGGGAGTTACAATTCTTCAAAAGCCTGCTAATAACCAGGTATCTGAAGTAAAGAGTTTAGCCTGGAAGAGATTGTTATACATGTTTTGGCTCTTTCCTACCCACTGCCAACCTTCCTCCCATGCCTTTTATTTTTTTTTGCGTAAGGGCCAAACTGACATCATGATCAGAAGAACGACAGGGCTCTGCCTAAGCAAGTCTTTTACCTCCCAGCTTCACTGGAGGAGAGGAGCATTCTGTAACATGCAGGCTGTGTAGCTAATACACAAGATGGCAGTTTTGAGTCTTGAGAAACACTTTGGCCCCGCCTTTGAATTTGCTGTGGTCTCTCCATACTCATTAGCATTGTGAAGAGGGATAAATCTCACCACAGCTGAGTGAAACACAGGACATTTCACAGAACAAACACAGCAAAATGGCTCATAAAACTGCAGGAAAAGCCATCCAAATGTCTATCTTTGGTCAAGCGGCCAGCGTGCTTCAATGCTGCACTGCACACGAGGGCTTTGCAGACACCCCTCACGGCAGCCACTGCAACACTGGGTCAATGCAACTCCTGCTGTACTGCTGGAGGTGTCTCTGCTGAAAATCTGGACCGTCTACTGTAGCGCATAAGCTTTACAGAACCAGGCAAATCAATGAGACAAGCTCTCTTTAAATGAAGCTTTTTCCAAGAAAATCTATGTGAAAGCATCCAGTCTAATGCTGTTTAATTCCTTGTTGGCAGAAGAGAGTCCTCTAGGTACTTCTGGAGCTCTTTTAAAAACAACAAAAAAATACCTATGAAACATTGATGAATCAAGTCCTACCATGTCTGAGTAAACACGTAATTTAGATTTAGTGTAATGTTTTCTGAATATCCAACAATCAGTTGATTGTGGAAAGCATTTAGAGTTGAATAGCCATATTAAAGTAAAATCTACTTGCCAGATAATTACTTTTTAAAAGTCTCATCATATATTAGCATGAATAAGGATGTGGTTTCTCTCTGACTGTATTTGAGTTCTCTTCCTTAAGAAATTAATCATCTGTCCTTCAGTAGAGATCTTCCTTCCCTTTTCTTTTGTATTATAACATGGTATATTATATTGGATCGAAGACCAGCACTGCAGACTCACAAAATTATCGAAACTGCATTTGAGTTTAACATAAACATTGGGGCCTAAATTTGACATTAAATTTGACTTTCTCACCCCAACAAAAAATAACTGCTACAGGGATATCAGCATTCTCTGTGCTCTTTGCCAGACTTCACAGTTCTTCTAGCAGCCATGAGCCTTGCTGGTTACACAGGTGAGGGGTTTCCTTTAAAATCACCGCTTTCCCTATGACAGAAATCATTCCTTTCTAGAGCCACTCTCCAGGGCAGCTGTTGCTCTGTTCCTTATTCCAACCCGTATCCCCTGTCCACCTACTGCTCCTATTTTGCTCAGGCTGGCATCTCCCAGAGCAGCTGGTTTAGTTGGCTGCTTCCTCAGAGCTGAAAAAGGTAAATATGTCCTTCAGTGTCACCTTCTAGACTGCTATATAGACTGGTTATATTTCATAGTATATTTCTTTCCATCACAGTATTTTTCACGGATTTTCCATTTTGGTTCTGCTAAGAACACTTTTCCTGCACCAGAGTAAAAGACTCACAATCTACCAGATTCAGTGGGGTTGTACACCAGGGGTCCATTAAAATAAATGAAGCACTTCCAACAGAATAAAAATATCCTCACAGCTGAGAGAGTTTTTGAGCCTTAAGAAAAACACATTAAAATAGAGACATGGAAAGATACAGCTTCTGCTCTACAGGCTGTAGGACAGTGCAGCAAAAACTCCAAGTCAGCTTCAGATGAGTGAATAATCACCAAGCTACAAAAGCTTTCCTTGAGGCTACCAGCTCAGCTGCTCTTCAGCCAACCTCCGACTACTCCCCAAGCTCACCTGCAGGCACTCTGCACCCCTTCAGGAAAAGAAATTTTTAAAAATTGCTCTTTCTTACGAATAAATGTATTTATCCTGTATTTCCTAAACTGTTAAAGCACAGTTTCACTCTCAGACACCATACATTCCAGTTGTTCCTGAAATTATTTATTATTCCAGCAAGCTCGCATTCCTGGGAAAATGCTCTTGCAAAACAATGTTAACTATACATCTTGTCCTTATATTGGGGATGAGGGGAGTTACCCATCATCCACCAAACTCTTCAATCTCCTTGGGCCATGAAAACGATGAGAATTTGGTTCTAGGCAACTTGTATTATTGGAGGGGTGAGGGCATGGGGGGGATGTGTGCACACAGATACAGACAAAACAGTCTTCCAACCCGGGTTCATAAATATGCTGTACTCTGATTTTATGAAGTATATAGAAAATCCACTGGAAGTTTGGCGCAGAGATGCTCTACAGTCAGAGTCCTAACACGACTTGAATTCTTTCATAAAGAATGAACCTGCCATAAGAGGAAACAAGGTGAATACTAATATACGATTATATATTTATGTATTATTTATATAATACTATTTGCAAACAAGATGCAATGGAATAGAAGATTCAGCATTAATTTGAAATAGAAATGATTTGTACAGCATGTTTTAACGCTTTGTGATTACAAAATATGCTTCAATATATAGGGCAGAAATAATTACTGACCCCCTATGCTCTCAATCTCCTTTTTTCAAAATGCTGTTCAGCATTTATGTGTGTTTGTATTTCCCACCAAGGGAAACAAAACATGTTTACAACTGAAGTGCTTTAGCAATTAGTAACCATCATTCAAAATATTACTTAGAAATTATTGAAGCCTGTCACATTCCCAGTGACTTCGGGGTTTAATGCTGTGGAAAACATTCCATGTCCTGGATGTAATCAGATTATACCAATATGCTGAAACAGAGAGTATAATGTGTATTCTAACAGGATCAAACCAGGGAATCTAACAAGATCAAAATGGAGAGAAAATGTTGAGCCTCAAGCCAGAGAAAATATAATTTAGTGTCTAGATAGAGAAATTATGAATCAAGTGGACCACAGCCAGTTATTCTAACTAAATCAATGAAATGGGAACAAACCAAATTGTTACATAGAGTAAGCTCTTTAATATTATATGGAGAGCTTCTAATCAAAAGTCAAAAACATAGAACTGACATAGGAAATGCCGAACACATCTACAAAAATCACAAATACTGACTGTATCTACATGGACTGCTTAACCATCCAAGTTGAAAAAAATTCCTTGATCTATTTTTGATCAAAGAGTGTAAGACCATGTTTCATTTAAAGAATTGATACTGAAACATGACCACCGCTTGCTGGGAATCTTAAAAATCCTAACACACTACATGATGACTCATAAACGTACAAAGCAGCCAAATCTGAACCCTGAGCAAAGTCAGCTCACTACATGTTCATGTGCGTGTAGCTTTCAGGTGGCTGAGCAATCTCATCCACTCTGTCTTAAGAGTGGATCAGCTCAGTGACCTTTCCCACCTGCTTTGTCTTCCTCCGGACTGCAGTGCAGAGGCATTC
>NW_010406354.1:9409-10693 GCF_000710305.1 Buceros rhinoceros silvestris | reverse complement strand
TTCCTGATCCGGAAGCTCAGCTTTGTCCCAGAAGATTTGAGAGATCTGCCAATTTGACAGCCACTTACCAGGTTTACATCACTCAACAATCCTTTGATTTTTTTCTGCCTACCAGAGAAGAATGCTAGTGACCAGGACCTGCATGTTACTTTGTGTTACAGTGGCATATAACTCTACAGAGAAGATAGAAACCTGTTGTCTTCATTGATTTCAGGAGTGCCACTCAAGCTGGTCAGGAACTGTGATGTGAGAACATTACCAGGAAGCTCCTGGGATGCAGTAAAAAAATAACTAATATGTACCATGAAGAATGCACAGGGGAAAAAAATTATTTATACATAAATATAGTCCAAGTATGACCAAATGCTTGGAATAGCTGGGAGAGCTGATGAGGCAGAACAGCTAGGGAAACATTTTTTCCTTTTTTTTGGCAAAAGCGATGCGGATCAGAATTTTATACCTAACTGATGGGTCCAATGCGATACTAAATCCAGCCTGTTTGCTCTAGAAAATATCTTCTCATGTTGATGGGATAAGTGTATGATAAGCTGCATGGAATGGCTGTGTGACTTGATAAGTCAGAACTAGTTTGAGATGTACAGCACATGTGTCTAGACCCAGCCACAACAGTCCTGTGAGACACTTGGGGATGGTTAAGGATGAATACAAACCATGTAAGGAAGAAAGTTCCTACAGGAAAGGCTGCAGCATGTCTTTTTGTACTCCACTGAACTGTGCAGGAAAAGTATGCAAAGACTGTGTTGACACTTTATATTAAAAGTTTTCCTTTTAAATACCACTAGCTTTCGTGTAAACCGCAGTGTGTATTCTCCATCACCTCTGAAAAGTCTGCAGAAATTAGAAACATAAACTTGTTTGCTTGCTTATTCTCCTTCAGAGTTATCAAGCCACTTATTTCCTCTTAGTGCTCTTTGATTGAAGTCTGAAGGTCTATTATTAGGCTGATACCACATTGGAAACCTTTCTCAACAGCTTCCTCTCAATGCTGACTACAATCAATCAAGAAGGCAATTAATTGTAAGCACAATTACTTCATTTAGGTCCTACTCCCCTGATTGCAACACTGCATCATGTATTTGTATAGCTAAGTGCTGTCACTTTTATCTGTAACTGGTTTCATAGATAAAACTGTCGGTGCCAGATTACAGTCTAGGAGTTGAACCTTAGAAGAAAAAAACCACCACAAACCCAACCATCCAATCAAAAACCAAACCCCTCCCCCCCCCCCCCACAAAAACCCCAAAACACACAAAAAAAAACACA
>NW_010406354.1:1371-9352 GCF_000710305.1 Buceros rhinoceros silvestris | reverse complement strand
CCCCCCCCAAAAAAAAATCCCCAA
The DNA here is from genome assembly GCF_000710305.1 of Buceros rhinoceros silvestris. Taxonomy (NCBI): domain Eukaryota; kingdom Metazoa; phylum Chordata; class Aves; order Bucerotiformes; family Bucerotidae; genus Buceros; species Buceros rhinoceros. The sequence continues at coordinate 9,328 of NW_010406354.1, read as the reverse complement.
AACCACCAAAAAACACCAAAACCCAGCAAACTGTGAGGGATTGTCACAGTGAATGCACTACTAGTCCTTGTGGGAGTTTTTCAAAGACATTCCAACATTCCTGTCTCTCCAAAGAGGACTTGCTGTAGGTGGAACTGATTTTGCTTCCAGCCACTGGAGAGTTGGCTCAGTTGGTTCCGGACCGTTATGAGCCCTCAGTAGTGGGGATTTAGGCAGGTGAATGGATAGTCCAGGCATTTTAAATGGAGGAGTGTGGAGTCCTCTGCTGAGTGACAGACCCTTAAAGATCCCTAAATTTTATTCAGATTACAACAGGATCCAGGAAAACTCCTAAAGTCTGAAAATCTGCCTGTTTTAAACACATATGTTTAAATAAACAATTAAACAATAACCAGTTCCCTTCAGTCAAATCGATTTAGATGAGAGATGGGGAGGGAAGACTGACACTACACACACCATTCCTCAGCACTAGCCCTGTCGCAAAGCATCGTCAGCAGATTCTTCAGCTGGGTTGCTATACAAGTTTCAGAGCACTGATAAACATTCTGAACCTTATGATGAAAAGCAAGGCAGTCTGGAGAACACACTGCAAAAAGATGATTCTAAAAGCTATTTTATCATATTCCAGTCTCTCCACCCCCCCACAATGGCCATGAATTAAGTGAATGCCATTTGACCCAAAGGGGGGACTACAACATTTCCTTCTCTACATTAAAAAATCCATCCCTAGCACATCAAAAGTACAACTTATGAAGGTCTTTTTCATAACTGTTGCCATATCACTATGCTCTATTTCCTTTTTACTCAAGGGACTTAATCCATTTTTTATCCTTTTATTCTTTGGAGTTGACACTCTTATTTTCTGCTAAGCAGTGAGCTATGATTAACTTTATTCTACCAAAAGGTGCCTCTGAACACTTCTCAAATGTGCACCTACCACTACAGATACATGCACAGACAAATCAGCTGAAGAAAACAGAATTCTTTCCACGATTTGCCTCTTACTCCTCCTTTTCCGCTCTGTGACCCAAAATCTGCATTGTCAGTATTTTTTTCCTGGATAATAAACTACTCATTCAGGTTCTAATTTCATCAAACATTATAGGTAAGACTAATTAATCAGCCAAGAAACACCACTTAGCAAAATCTTAAAGAAAGATAAGAACTTGGGTATGGGTAAACCAGAGGTTAGAAATGCTAGTTATTACAATACATCTGATTTTACTGATGTAACTTTACTGTAAATTACCTTTACCATTTGGGGGAAAAGGACAGCTTGATTACCAACCTCCACTTCATGAGGTAGAAGGGACAACAGTCTCTGGCACAGCCTTACCTCCCATCTCTGAACTGATCTGCTGGCTCAGCTGCTCTTAAGAGACCTCCTCAATGACCTGAGTCTGCACAGACGCATAAGGAGCAGCTGCCTGGTAATCACCTGGAGTGAAATGGGCTGTGGGGTTCCCACCTGAACTTCTGCTGAGTAACTGGCAGGGGGTTAACCACAAGCAACAGAACAACATGACATAAATACAGACAAATCAGTTTTTCTAGTTAGTTCTGCTTATAAAAAGATGTCATTTTTATCTTTTGGGAGTGCTTTTTATGAACTATGTCCTCCTCACAGGAAAGGTACTATAAATGTTCCCTGCTGGTTAGCTGTTCTATTCCTTCCACCGCTTGTTTTTCACTGGCATTTGTCTGGAAAAAACTTTAAACAGCAGATGGAAACAGGGAGTGCATTATATTCAGTGCTGGACAAGATACTGAACGTAGCTGTTGAGTGGTATTTGAACAGCAGTGTTACTTTGATGAGAAGCTGTTGTATCTCTGTACTCTTTGAGATAATACTGCTGCTGTCTAAAACATAACAAGCTGCTGTAGTTAAAGCTACGAGTCAACTAAGTATGAGGTACAGATGAAGAGAAAAGAAAATGGCAAAACGAACAAGTTCCCATTAAAAGAATGCTGGGATGATACATGGCAAAGTTCTTCATGGCATAGTTGGTCAGTGGTTCACTGCTGTTGATCTCATAAGCATGACAAGTATTTCTGAGGTTTTCTTCATCCTGAAGCCATGACACCCTGCACTTTATTTTAATAATTTGTAGAATTATTTCTACAGTTACAAATCCCTGAGCCTGCAGCAGACAGTGAGAGAGAAGGAGCAAGCAAGAGAGAAGGAAAGGTGTTTTTAAAAAAAGAGGAAAAAAAGAGTGAATCCATGGAACCCAGTGTGGGGAAGAGGCTTGCCAAAGGCTAATCTGCAGACCTTTAGGTGAGCGAGAAAGAGAGCCCAGAGTCATGAACTCCAGTTGAGTACTTCATCCTCTCAGTCACACCATATCAAAAATGAATAATTAAATGTCTTCAGCTATTAAAGGTGAGATGTTAAAGAATGGGACCTTTCCTTTTATTTATTAAAAAGCTACCTGTACAGGGTATCCATCCAAGACCAAAGGACAACAAATGGAGCTGAGAAACAGGAACACCATCACTTTAAGACCGCATGCGCTGTTGCATGAGGGATGTTATCACTCAGTATTTGCTGCACGGCTCTGTTTTTAACTCTAGTGCTTGGTGCTGCTTGGCCCCTCAGACATCACTCAGCTTCTCTGTGCCTCAGTTTCTTCATCTGAAAATTGCACAGTAAATGCAAAAGGATGTTGCTATTAAAAAAAAATCAAGAAAATGCTGAGGTGAAAACAAGCATTTTGACCTTCTAAGGCCAAATATGTGCCAGGATTCTCCCTCTGCCATTTACAGAACATGCAAAAGAAGCTGCTTTTGTTTTATATGGAAAATCTCTGGATGTTGCTTCAGTAGCAGAGTTCGGGCAGTGCGACCACATATCAGCTGCATCTGCTGACAACGATAGCCGTATCGAGAGCTGAATACAAAAATCTTATTTCAATATGCTGTAGTTTTCAAAAACTTTTCCTCAACTGATTGGAAAATCTTTCCCATTCCCCTGCACAAATTATTACAAGTTATATGTATTTAGTAATAGCTTGTTTGACACAGCTGAAAGAAAAATCACATATGAGGCTGAACAAATGATTATTTTATGAGCGGATATGGCTTTCACTTGATGAGCTATATGCAAAGTAGTCATATGGGAATCCTCTCTGCACTGTTTTGGGATTAATGCTGCTTCTCTAGAATTTTAAAAATTACTTTACATCTGTTTGGGATCTTTTACAGTCAGTCTCCCCCAGATGAGTGTGATTCACGGCTGAATTCGCCAGCAGCTATTAGCCAACTGCATGTAGTTCACGCTTTCTTGTATATTCTTGCTTGTGTTATTTATTCTTGCTGCACTTCTAATGTGACCTGCAGACCACACTAACACTTAGCTCCTAAATCACAGCCTAATTTTTCAGAAATGCTGAGCTTTACAACTCCAGGGAAAATCTTCCGTTACTTAATATTAGATTGTCAGCCTCTTACATTACCATGCAGTTGCTGCAGATGTACTTTCAACAGCTTCAACAGAGCAATACATAAAGGCTCTGATTTAAATACATGCCGCTAAGCAGGTATAGGATTCTCCACAGTCTTTGGCTGAGACGTAAGCCCATGAAAAAACACTCTGCTAAAGAATACAACCAGGCTTATATTATCGTCACTATTATCGTTACAGACCCCTGTAATTAAGAACTACAGAGTTACTCCAGAGAGCTTTGTATTAGGACAACAGAAACACTAACATTTTCTTTATTACACTGTATTCTTTCCATTCTCACTAATTATTTATCAATATGAAACATGATAATTATTTTTGTCATTATTGTTCATTTTACAATAGTCACATTTTTCGAAGTTATTTCTATGAACTAGTAAAATATATTTTCCAGGCAATGAGAAAGGGTGTTAGAGCAGCATGCTGTTGGGTGGCAGATGATATCTCAGTTTAATAATATATATGTAAATATAAAATGAATAAACCTGGAATATAAAATCTAATTGAAGGCATTTATAAAAAATGTGTTTACACAATCCCTTAAATATTAATTAAAATTCCTCATATTGATTTTGGTAACACACCTTGTGAAATTACCTACTTTATAGCAGAACTAGAATGCTTCTTTCCGGAGGTTCTTCCATTAATTCTTTTGGCTAACTCTAAAATTTCTCTTTAGGGTTATGACTGAGTGGCAGCATTTCCTGAGGCAACGCCTGCCACACAACTGTGAACCCGGGTATTACATGCAAAGTTTAGAACACCAAACAGCCTCTGAACAATTAGCAGTGACTGGAAGATCCCGAAGCTGAAGAGTGTCAAATTATCACACAGAATATTTATGTTGGGATAATTAACTTTAAAAGCACAAAAAATTTGTTTGCAGCTCTTATTACCTACAGAAAATAAAAAGAGGGGTGGTGGGAGGTGTTAAAAATATCTTTATATGACTAGTTACAGCATTGAAGGAAGGCTGGCAGGTCACTAAAACATGATTTTGGTTTTCATATGTTTGGAATTACACAATGAAACTCGATTCAACCACTGCAAAATTATAATTTCTTTTTTTTGTTGTTGGGGTTTTTTTTCCTTCCCCACACCCCCCATTTTGGCATGAACAGTTCAGCCAGCAATATTATTACAGCTGGTCAAGTGTGAGAGATGTGTAAAGGATACATCAAGGACATTGTTAGTTGAAAAGGGGCAAAAACCAGATGAAAGCCCAGTTCGGTTTATCATAAATTTCTATTTGAAGCAGTAAGCACCTGAGTCTGCCAGTTTAACAGATAAACTGGAAAAATGTCTTCCTTCTATTTTCCATTTCTCATTTTCTAGTAATGCTACCAGGTTTCTAAATGTTATACAGTGGAATCATCTCTTATAGTGAGAATTTATAATTCACTGGTGATTTTTTTTATATGTGGTAATTTATGGATTTGGCTATTTCTGTGTCTGGTTGACAAAGAATATGGCTGTTACAGATCCTAACAGGAAGTTTATTTTCAATACGTAACAGTTTACACCTTTAACCTCATATACTTCTCTAAATCCAGGTTTGGGTGTCTCCTCTGTCAGTTTAGGTGATGGCCTCACCCCAATCCGCTGGATCTTGCAGGCATATAACACTATATTTAGTTTTCCTGTCCCTGGAGTCCCAAATCTAACCCAAGAGCTAGTGACATCCTAAATGAACCCAGGAATTTACAACTCGTCTAAAACCAAGCCACTTAGCCTTTTTCTTAACTGCCTAAGGCTTGTGTGACTTAGCAATAAGCTTCCATCTTTGCCCCTAACAATACAAAATCTTTCACCCCTAGGCAAGCCCGGAAAGCCAGACTTACCCAGCACTTACCATAACGCTTCGCTGTTAACAATATTCTCCCTCCCTGAAAACCAAACAAACCTTTCTGAGCCATGAGATTACCAGAGATTTACGCTAAATCTAATCCTAGCGTGCTCTAAAACTACTGATAAACTCTTCCCTGCTGGCATTTCACCCCAGCAAGACTCCTAGAATCCAAAACAAAAGGTTTAGATTTTTCTAATCAAAATATATTCAGCATCTGCAATATCTTACAGCCCTGACAGCAGCCCAACACCTAAATCAACTCGACACCCTACAAAAGAGTAAGCATAAAACGTAACAGCATCAGCTCCTCCCTCCACCTCCAAAACTTTCTGGTCAGGCTCTGGACAATAACACTGAATGCACACCTGAGGCTTGCCCAGGACTTGAACTAAGCCCCAGAACAACTGGTGTCTTGCTCCATATACTAAGCCTAGGTTCACACCACAGCAATGGATTCCAGCTACAAGGCATTATTCCAGGCTTGTGGACCTTGCAAAACGGACTGATAAAACTTTTGCCCTGTAATTCAAAACCCCAGAAACCCCTTTTGGTCCAGAGCTAGTAAAGAAACACCATGATGCCAACATCAGTTTTGATCTTAGCCCCAAAATCTGTCACCATTACCCTAGTCCTTCACCGTTTCCATCCCAAATGCTAATGTCCCTGCAAATATAAAACAAGCCTTTCCCCACATTGCCGGGGATGAAGGGCCTATTCACCGCCATGGAACAGCTGTAAGCACAGCTGGGACATGCTACAAGCATTAATCCCAAAATGAATCTGAAGAATCCCATGTTTTATTTAACCTCAGGGATCTTTACCCAACCATGAACTGTAAGTTTTCCAGCAGCATCATCACTGGACTTCATCTTATTTCTGTCCTAAGATGTAGGCCGGAACAGGGATCTCCTGATCTTCCATTTCAAAGGAATCCACAAGGTATTCTTAGTTCTAGGCTTTGATCTAGGGCTCGGGAAAGAAACAGCAGAAGATGCTTTATTACGTGATCTTGTGAGGCTGCAGGACTAACATGGACTGTGTGGCAGCAGTAAAAGTACGTTATTGTTTTATTGTTATTTCTCAGAAGGCTGAGCAATGCTTACGGCCAGCGTTTGAAATAGGTGAGAATTCTCTGTGGAGGACAAACATTTATTGCTGTATCTCAAAAGGCAGTCAGATCTGGAATGAATGCTGGTGCAAGGTGGGCCATCCACTTCACGCTTAGCTTCCAGCAGATGACAGAGTCAAGCAAACAATATCGACTAGGCTGCGGTTACATCTAGAATTAAAGGTGATTTGGGAAACAGAGGTTGAGGATCTCAATTTACTGCATGCTTCTGTACCTTTAAGTCCTCAGAAATCCAGGAATAAACTGAGCTGCTCAAACACTGCTTTCTCAAATACCAGTCCCTATTTTATCATTAACTCTAAATGTACCCCAGGAATAAATTTCCTGTTTCTTACCCTCACCATGAGCCTTTCATTCCCACCTAAACCACCTCTTTCACATTAAATCCTACAAGATCCAGAAACAAATTGTCACGCTATAGTCTCCAAGCCTAATCTTTAACACATCACTAACTTTAACATCATAGCAAAGAGATTTTATACATCCTGGAGCTAAGTACAATCCAATTATCCTACTATGTATCAATTCTCATAACCTTGAGGACTCTGTGTGATTCAGAAGAAAATCCAGCTCTTCAGCCAGTTCCTCATATTGGCATTTTTATAGGCTTTGGAATTAATTTTTCTTTTGTGGTGTTTACACATCTGTCCATAAATCTTGATAAGCCAAGCTAAAAGCCCTATAATTTCTATAACAGACATAAATGAATATAAAGTCGGAAAGTTTGACTTTTAGCCAATGATACCATGTGCTTTCTAATGGCATATTTAAAGTAATTAATAGTGTAGAGCATTAATTTGATAGCTTGAAGTGTTTATATCTGAGGTAATGAGGATATTTGAACTTCAAAATGTTCTGATAAGACATTTGTGGAGTCACTCAGTGTTAAAGTTAGGTTTTTTAAGATGCTTCCAAGATGAAGTTCTTATAATGATGCATATGGCTTTATGCGGCTATTAATATCCACGAGATGTGGATGTAGTGCAAACTAACGGAATAAGGGTTCCTAAGTATATTTTATAAGTGAGCATATAGTTGGAAGATACTAAGGGATGAAAATATATGTTCAAGAGAGTTGGTTTTAAAGGTCTTTTCCAAAAAAACCTCTTATTTATCAAAAGCCAAAGGACTGGTGAGCATATGAAACTGCTTTGTTTGAATATTTGTTTGATTCAACTCACAGAGCATGAAGTTATACCTCAGTTGTTTTTACTCTGAAAACATTCAACATTATAACAAATTTAATTTTTTCATGCGCCTCTTCAACGTTTCAACCTCATCATGAAATATTTAACTAATTTTTTCCTTCGCTTTATTTTTAAATTTTGGCCAGCTCTTTTAAAGGTGAGCCTCTCAAAAATACCGTTGGATTTGAGATCAAATTCCACTTCAATTTACTTTAAAATATGCCTTAACAACACAGTGTGAGTCAGGGAAGGGAGCCAAGCTAGCCCCAAATACAGGGTTACGGTAAGTGAACACCACAACTGTGATAGCAGAGCGAATGAGGTTCAGC
>NW_010406354.1:0-1259 GCF_000710305.1 Buceros rhinoceros silvestris | reverse complement strand
GTTCAGCAGAGCACGGCCCCTGTCTGGGATAACTCTGAGCTGGGCTGTGTGGAAAATCCTCCAGGTACTTAAGTGACTTTCAGAAAGATTTAGATACTGATGATTAGGGGCCTAGAGGGCTTTTGAAAATGTAACTCAAAATTTGTTAAAGCATTGAAGTGTCAAGTGTTTTAAAAACAAGTGCAGATTCCCAGAAAGTCATTAGGTGCACATAAAGAAAAAGCTTTTCCATACCCCTTCCACAATTCTTTTGCCATTCTTGGAGAATGTTTATTATTTTCACCTGTTTATTATTTTCACACGGTATATTACTTCTCATCAACCAATTGTACTATCTTGAAACCTCAAAAGTCTCATTAAAAAGCAGTTCACAATTCTTTTGCATCTCACCTCTGGTAAACTTAGCAGTCATTTCTTCCTCAAACTTGGAATAATCAGCAGATTCACTGTTTCATCCTTGAATTCCATTGCCTGAGCCATTTATATAGGTTAGAAATAGGGCTAACAAGTAACTCCCCTGAGAGCACACTTAATTCCCTGTGCACTTATTCTGAATGAGTCTGTTCTCAAGTCCTCTGTTCCTACTATTTTAAAGTCCAATTTTAAATCCATTTTTTAAATCCAATCCCGTCTCCATACTCTACACTCTGGCTTTAGGAAGTCTATACTGTGTGTGAAAACCTGCCACGTGGGACCCAGCTTTACGTACACCCTAATGGGGTTTGTGTCACATGGGGGCTATTCTCATCTCTGCTCCCCTTACTTCACACAGTTCTGCACAAGACCACAAGCTTGGTAATTCAGGGACTTGCCCCTCCATTTCTTCTAAAAACCAAAATGCAGAGCCATTAATTCAGTCCTAATACAGCAGGCCTTGGAGAGTGCCCAGCACAGAGGACTCCAAGCTGCTTCTTGCCTGAATGAGCTACTATGAGACATGAAGCCCAAAGTAACTCTCAAAGCTTCCTTAGGGGTAACGTGCACAGCATCATCCTTATACTGGAGGATGAACTGAGACTGAACGAGCGGGAAAGAGAAAAAGATGATGGCATCTAGTGCACCCACAGACAGAGTTACTCCAACCAGCACTAACCGCTCCTGTTCTATCTGTGAAGGAGTGGGTGGTTTTAAGCCTCCATCACGTTCAAGGTAATGAGGGTGATTTTCTGTTCTCCAAAGCCTGCTGGCATTCACAACACACTTCCACCACAGAACTCAGATGTGATGAGCCTGAGTTGGGAAAGTAGAAAATATCCACA
>NW_010406353.1:80601-86769 GCF_000710305.1 Buceros rhinoceros silvestris | reverse complement strand
CAAAGTCCTTTAAAGCTGTTTCTCTTCCCTCCTCCCCTCCCCGGCTGGAAAGACGCTTCATCCTTGCATACTAAGTAAACAGATCTTTGTTTTCGTCTTCCACCCACTGCCCTCTTTCTCCAGCCCGAAGCTGGAGCCTCGCCAAGCCGGCTGCGGCGATTGCTGCCTCCACACAACACACACTCACACACACACAGAGGAGGAAGAAGCCGGGTTTCTCGGGTGAGGCAATGCGCCTGCAATTGGCAGGGACAAGGCAGGAATTGTAATTGCACTTCATCATGTGATGGCTTATGAAAGAGGAAGTTTGGATGGTTTAGTCACGTAGTCCTTTGCCCTCTTGCTTTAGCCTTCAGGTTCTCCGAAGGAAAAAATTACATATATTTATATATACTGGTGGAAAGCCAAGAAACTGTGGTTGCACATTTCAGATCATGAGCAGAGCTGGAGTGCTAGCTGAGTGAGGCTGCAGGGGAAGAAGAAAGCAAAGCTTTCAGCTGTGGCAGGCTTTTAACTGCAGGACAGAAAATGTGATCTGTATTTATTTTCCTTTATTGCTAATGAAAACTAGCTGCTTGGAAAAGTCGAGATGAGCAGTACTCTGTTTTTGCCGCATTTGCTGGCTCTGAATTCATCCTAGCGGAACAGGCAAAACTCCCCATGTTACTGAGCTCGATGTCAAAAAGCCGATTAAAAAAATAGTGGCAGTGCTACATAGGAAATGTGGTTTATATATCAAATCACAAAAAAAAAGTCCTCAAAGCTGCTGACTGTTACAGCATTAACTGCACAGGAATTGAACAGATAATGTGTTTGTTTCTTGTTCTTTCTTTTTTTTTTTTTTTTTTAGAAACAGAAACTTTTTCACTGGGCCACACTGAGGTCTTGTTGTGTTTCTCTGCTCCTTCCTTACTTGCAGGGTCCCATTTCCCTTCCCACCTATCCTTCAGGCTGGTGGCAATGATCGCAGGCTGCCCCTTGATCCAGAGCTGTGGCCCCAGCCTGCACTTCACCCACGTACCCATCCTTCATGGGGCCTGCCTTTCCTTCTGTGCCCAAACCAGTGCTCCCCACCTCCTCCCCTGTGCCCTCTGCATTCTGCTTTCCCCTCCAATCAAGAGCTGCCCCAAATATATGCGCCACTTCTTCCATGGGTCTCATTTCCATTCTTCTGTTGGGGCAGAAGTCCTGCAGGTTAGTAACAAAATGGCCAGAACTGACATAGGAAGGGTGATTATGCTGGAGGGTGCTACCGCCTCACCTTCTTTCATCTGTAATGAATTATGGAGGCTACACTCCCAGAACTGAGAGGGGAGAGGCTGGGAATAGTCGTTAAAGTTTGGATTTGGTCAGATGCAGATGATTTGGGGCCAGGGAGCCCACTGAAGCACTGCCATTGTGGCTGAAAGCAAGACCTGCCAGCTCAACCTGCAGAAACCTGACAGCAGATTACAGCCTCTGCCTGTGCATGGCCGGGAGTTTGGTCATTACATATTTATTATAATATTTGTAGAACTTCTGCTGAGAAGAAAGTTCAGGTGGGAACAGAGGGGCCTTGCCTCCACTCTGAGGCATCTCCTAATTTTATGGCATCTCTGCTGTTTTCATTCTTACTGGAGATGGCAGGTTGCTCCAGAGGATTTTTCCAGAATGCTGAATGAACCCATGTTTCAATGGGCTTCTTGCCTAGGTGAGGATTATGTGGTTTTTGCCAACAGTTCAAAAGCCCCTAATGTCACATCTTTCTTGTAGACAGCTGCTCACGTTTGCCTGTAAAGAATAAGCCATTTTAGAAACACTGAAACTTTTAATTTTCATTTAAAATGATCCATTATTTTGAAAGTGAATTCCCTTTTATGTATGGATTTTAAGAGGTACAAAGAGCAGTTCAGGTGATGTCCTGCTTTCACGTTGATGCTGGTCCCAAAGCCAGCCTCATGGCACACTGCAAAGAGAAAAGTCTTAAAGAAAAAGAAAAATCCCCATCCAATGGTATTTTATTAGTGCCATAGGGGAAAAAAAAAAAAAGATACTGATGCAAACAAGAGTATCATCGGGCATAGCCTGTTGACATAAATAGGCTTTGGACAGGCTTATGGTAAGCCACCGATCCTGCAGATGTTTATGACCACTTATAACTTTATTCACAGGAGCATCACTATGAATGCAAAGCCATGTGTTCTTACATGCTCGCAAGACAAGAGCACACTTCTCTGGGAGACGCTGCTGATGGCTGCCCTGCCCTACAGGCTGGAGCTGACTCTTGATGGCAAGAGCTGACAGAGGCACAGCAGAAAAATACTCCACAGAGGCTGAACAGAGGTCACTGCATTAGCTCCCTGTGAGACAGGATGTGCCAGAGGATTGAGACAGACTCAGTGAGCAGCTACTCAGTGTCTGCCTTTTGCCATACCGGGGGGCCTTTTATTAACTCTTTGAAGACAACTGTCTTGAACGCTGCTGAAGAAGAGTTGTGAGGCACCTAAGAAGAGCCTGCCTGGGAAAGGAAACAGCAGCAGGACAATGGTGTGCCCTTAGTTCACAGACATCTCCCGAAATATGGAGATGCTATGTATGCTGCTATTGTGCTATGATTTTTTCTCTAGAAAGGTTGGTCAGGGCTAGTTACCAGGGAGTTGCAGTTTGAGCAAGAGCCTGAGTGCTACAGCTTCTGCTCCATTGGTGGGCTCTACCCTAGGCAGTTTGGAGCAAAAATTCTTTAAAAAAGAAAACAATTCTGTTTCAAACTGAGCCATTGACTTTACGCCCTCTTTTCAAGTAGCAATAGAAAAAAAAACCCCAAACCCGAGGAAAAGATCATGGAAATACTTGGGAAATTCAGAGGTTACTACCCTCTGAAGAGAAGTAAAAACTTCAGAGAGATACTTCCAGATGCCAAAAAAAGGGCAATTGATGTGGAAAAGCTTCCGCCCCTTATCCCCAGGCTGGGTAAATAGGCATGTCGGGTTATCCCATTCACACCCCGCCTAGGTGCTTTGCATTGCAAGCCACAGTCGTCGATTGTCGGAGACCACGGGCGGGCGAGGGGGCAGGAATGTGCTGGCCGGGGGCTTCCCGGGCCGTGGGCAGAGCGGCCAGCTGGCCGTGTGACCCCTTCCCACAATAAACAGGAAGCCTGGGAAGCCATGACCCCTCCACGACTCTGCGCTGCTCTGCACGTGAGTCACAGGCTTCCAAGTACCCTCTCAAAGTTGGACAGGGGTAAGAACTTCACAGGAAAAGTTACAAAATAAGAGCAGAAACAAACCGTCTGTTGAAAAAATTACAGAGGGCTTTAAACTCCTGTGTAAGCCCCCAGACAGTCGTATTCCTTGTCTGCTTTTCATCCCCCAGAGCCCACGCCAATGCAGCATGCAAAGCAGTGAGCGGCTGCGAAGGGGCAGAACTTCCCTTTCTGCGTGGGTGGAAGAGCTGGTGTGCCCGAGCAAAGCAAGAAGAGGAGCCCCAGGGAGGGTGTGCCAAGGGCTTTCTTGGTTGGGCTGGGGACTTTGGGCTGGGAAACACTTTTTTCCTGTTTGGGGGAGTTGGTGGTGAGGTCCTCTCATGAAATAAAAGTCAAAACTGAGGCCCAGACTTTTTCAAAGCTTAGGCCAGAGCTATTAAAGCTGTTTCCAGCATGGGAGTTCCCGCATTACCAAAACATCCCCTGAAGCAGCAAACTGGTGCTCGCTGACAGCTCCAGCTGGCAAGTCAGCTCCCCAGCCCGCTAGAAGAGTTGGCCATCCCTAAAGGCCTCCCTGCCTCTGTGGCTGCTGGCCCCACAGTTTGGGGCCGAACAAGACCACCACTGGCGGGAGAAGCAGCCCAGCTGAAGGCAGTCTTTGCTGCTGCTGACCTCAAGGTTGCCTGCCAGCGCCGGTGGTTTTGCAATCCCACTTTTCTGCTCGCCTGGCAGTTGCGTCGTCCTCCCTGCACAGCACAGATGCCGGAAGGTGCTGAAGGTTCTGAGGGGGAGCAGATGCTGATGGGTTTGGCCGTCGCAAAAACCGATGAGTTCAAAGAGACTTGAAAGGAAAGAAGAAAGAGGAGATGGATTCCCTCTCCGATTACCTATCAATTGCTAGGGTTTTATAGTTACCAAACACTGGCGCACCCCTAGCTGGGTAGCAAGGTGCACTGCGCTGGTGCCTTTCCTGTCCATGCTCCCCTTTCACACCACCTCAGGGTGGCTGCTCTTTAGGAGAAACACTGCAACATGTGGAGGGACATGCAGCTGCTACAGGAGAGTGCCTTGAACAGACCACTTTTTCTTCAGGAGACATTTTGGGCACTGGCATGCGAAGGCTGTGAGCCAGTGAGTTACACTGCAGCCTCGGTTTGTTCCAGGCATGTTGAGATACAGTGGGGTGCCCTCATTTCTGCTAGTCATTGCAGCTCTATTATTTTAATTTTTCAACACTAGTTAACAGAAGTGTGCCATATCTGAGAAAACACAAAACACAGATGAAATTTGTTTGAGGCTCCCCTGGCAATGCCTCTCTATCCTCTCCCTTTCTCTCCTCCCGACGCCCAGGCAGTGCCCCTTCCCTGGGAGCACACTGGGCAGTCAGAGCAGGGAGGGGGAAATGCTCTTCTCTGTGCTTCAGCTCCTAGCCTTACCGTTTTGCTCACTGCTGTCTAATATGCTAAGTAAAAACAAATAAAAAAGGGTGTTTTTATCTTCTTGTATGTTCTATCATATGCGTAGTGTACTGGGTACTACTGTGTAGCAATGCTGAGGAGCAGTACTTAAATGTCTAGGCATTAGTGATGCATTTGTAAATGTAAACAGCAGAGCTGTATTGCACTATGTCATCCTGTCCACTTGCACTTTCAGACAAAAAATACACATCTCTTTTCCAGGCACTTAGATCGCTGCTGCTCACACTGAGCTCCAGAAGGAGGTGCTTGCTAGGAGGCACAGTTGAGTTCATTTTTGATAAAAAGAACAGCAGCAACATTAATAACTGGTAGACCTGTGCTGGAACTGGCAATTAAATTTAGCCTCTTCCTCTGAATTTTAATCATTAAAGGAACTTGCCAAAGGCTGGAACAAACTTATCCCTTAGTATCCCAAATGAGACTTGATGAGGGACTGAAGACGAGTCATCTTTGTAATGGGACCTGCCAAGGTCCTCACGTCATGCCTGAGGAATGACCGTGCTTGTGAGCTCTCTGAGGTGGCTGTAGAGGCTGCTCACACAAGCTGCTACTTGTTGCTGATTCAGGGGTCTCGCACATGTGCTTGGAAGGTGCCAGACAGGACCTCCCCAACAGCCCTCGCCCTAACACATCTCACCACAGTTTCAACATGCAGTCCATCATGATCAGGAGCACCAAGCAGCTGCCTCTTTGCTCCATGGTCTGCTTGGAGAGTCTTTTAGTGGCTATGCTAACAGCAGGCAGCATGGAGAACACTGCTCATTTTGTGTTGGATCCCATGACACCCCGTGGCATCTTGCTGCGGCATGGGCAGACATGTCCACACCTCCTTTAACCTCCACCCTGGGGAGGGAAACAATGGAAAAAACCACACCAGCATAGACTTCAGCAAGGACTAGTTACGTAGAGCTGACCAGGGCCCCTCCAGTTGTTTCCCTGTCTGTGGTGGAGACGTGACCCAAGAGTCAGATGAAACTCCTCTGCTTCACTTCCCACATGCCCTGTGCAGCCTGAGAGGTAAATAACTTCTGGATATCACAGATCTTGGATTGGTTTCAATGGCTGATCCAGAGGCAAGAGGATGATCACCTTCATCATCCCTTTTCGCTCTGCCAGTTACTATTATTGCTAACTGCCATTCCACGCACATTGTAATTAAGTGGAAGAAACACAGACCAAATGAAAAGGGTCTGAGCCTCTCAAAAACATCTCTGTGCTAGCTGCAGCCTGACTCAGCCTTCAATTAACATTCTCACTTAGAATAGTTTTGTTATACAGCTTTTGTTAAATCTTACATAATAGCAGACCAATTCACCATGCCGGAGTGCCACGCTGAAGAGAGGAGCTTGGCCCTGGTCTCCTGGACACCACCTCATCCTGTCTTTAATCCTGGTGGCCTTGGACGTGAGTGAGCTACCAGAGGAGAACGTGCAGTACGCCTGCAGCTCTGCCGTGGTGGACACACTGAATTGATGCTGCTGCCAGAATAAGTGATCCCACTCTTTC
>NW_010406353.1:73634-80505 GCF_000710305.1 Buceros rhinoceros silvestris | reverse complement strand
CCCAGCTGCTCTGTTC
Source organism: Buceros rhinoceros silvestris (assembly GCF_000710305.1). Lineage (NCBI taxonomy): Eukaryota > Metazoa > Chordata > Aves > Bucerotiformes > Bucerotidae > Buceros > Buceros rhinoceros. Next base: position 80,489 of record NW_010406353.1, on the reverse strand, counting down.
TTCTTCTGGAGCAAACCCAGCAGTGCCAATAGCTGCAGCACAGAAAAACCTGCCCCAGTGCCCCCATCCTGCTGCTCCGAGTTTTTTTTCTGGGGCAAAAGGGAGCAGGTTAGGATAGGCAGCTGAGAAGAGACCTCAGCAGCAGCATGGGTTTGCAGCTGCTGCAGGAAACCCTCATGCAGCACCTGCACCCACTTTGTCATCTCCTGACAGCTCACTGGTGAGAAGGGTGGGACATATGGGCCAGGATACATGAAGGCCTCTTCCTAGGGACATGGGGCCACTCTGGAAATGGGTATGATTTCCTACCACAACCTGAGGAGCTTGAGAGTTGGGTTCCATCTTCTGCAGAGCAGGATGGCAACCCGATCTCCATCACCAATAACAGTAACGTGGGGAAACCTCTGCACAGGGCTCCTCCTCTTCACTGCAGTGGGATGTGCTTATGGCTCAGTAGTTCTATAAAAGCATTCAACTATCAGCTTGATTTTTTCTTTGTTGTTCTCGTTGGGCCGAGCTTCTAACTGGTACAAAATATAACATGCTTAGTGTGTGTGTGTGCATTTATGTATGCGCCCACAGAATATAAAATGGAGGTTTCTGTTAAAATCTGGAAAATTGGCATATGAGATGCAGGCAGGAGGTGAAGAAGATAGTCCCATGTCTACTTCATTTTAGGGGACTACATTTCTTTTGAAGCCATTGTTGTCAAATTTATGGCTCCACAAATGTTCTCTGCAGTTGTAGGAACCTCAGCATTGGCTGGCATGGTGCTCTTGAACCAGGATAATTTTTCAAATGGAGAGAAAGCTGGGAAAAGAAGGAGCCAGGACCACCTAAACCTAATATTGCTCACCACCCCTGATCTCAGGAAACCGATGAATGCAGTGGGCACTGTTATCACTGGGGGCAGCTCCACTAAGTCACTGAATTTGTACCATGGCAGCATTTGGCCCAAGGTGATCATGCACAGCCCTGGTTAACGTGAGGTCAGGAGGCCAAGCAGCTGACAGGTCACCGCTGCCTTATCCAGAGGACTGTCATGTCTGCTCAACTTGGATTAGAGTCCCAGCCTGACCTGCCATCAGCACTGAAGGAGGGTTGCTGCCACTGGTGCCCCCCTTCTCCGAGGAGCTGGGAAAACTCTTAGGAATCACAGAAAAGTCACATAATGGGCTCGGCTCATTTTCCACTGGGACACCCTGCTGTGGCATGCAACCTGGAAAGAAGCACGTTAATGCAAGCAAGGTTCTTTCTTCTGAATTTTGTTTTATACCAAGAGTTACGTGTTTTGGCAGACTTTTTGATGAATAGGTCAGCAGGATGTGGAAATGTATTCTAAAGCTTTCTGCATCCTTGCACATGCTTCTAGTTGCCGGAGGTTGCCGGAGGTTTTGCCTACTGCTCCACTTGGAAAGATTTAAAAGAAAATGCAAATTTTAGGCAAAGAGCAGAGATAGGTTTTTATAAATACTTTTGACACAAATTTTAGCCATTCATTGTCAAACAACAGAAAGAACCCTCACTCAACCATATGATATGAAAAGACTAGTTTCTCTGTTTACAAATCGTGAAAAAAGCCGTCGCAACCTGCTATATGCACCTTCAGATACCATAAATATCCATAACGTTGTCTTTGCCTCAGAATTCCTACAAGGCAAGTAAGGGAAGAATCTGGACTTTTTCACATCTTCCAAAACCAGCATGGTAACAAAAAGATACTGTTTCATGAACTTCAAAAAGAGGTGAATGTTTCTTCAGGAACATTCTTTTTCTTTCAGAAAAGCTTTCCGAATCAAACTTCTACACCTGAAATATGAGAAAAATCGTATGAGCAATAGACTAAGAAGCCCTTTTCATATGTAACCAGATACACTGTTTGTCAGGCTGGAATACTTAAAATCCTCTTTAACCAACAGCATGTCAAGACATGCCTGCTTTGGACACTGTTAAGACATCCAGCCCCTATATTTTACACACACTCCTAATTGCATTCATATGTTTGGTTTCATATTTGACCTCTCTGTTGCAACAGAGTGCCAAGTAAAGCACTCTGCCTCTTAGGCCTGATGCAGGAATTAGGCTGGAGAGTGGGGGGAATTCACAGTTGTTGTATCCCTCATACACACGCTAGAGTGACATGCGCCAAAAAGCAGTACAACAAAATAAAAACATTTTCAAAATCCTCAGTGCAAATGTTTACTTTTTAAATAAAAGTATGGTCTGGTGGTCTGGGCTCTTTGTCTTGGTTTTGGGTTTTGGGTTTTTTTTTTGTTTTTTTTATTTTTTTGAGCACTTCGGTGTTCACACCTCTAGTGCTTCCTCCATAATCTGGCAGCCCACCAGCTGCCAGGTTTCAGCTTCTTTTTGTTAGGAAGCAAATACTATTTGCACAAAATTTGCATCATTCAAGAGTGAGAAACTGACTCGTCTCAGTTTTTAGGACTTTTGTCACTGAATTCAGTAGGCTCAGGTTCCAGGCACACCAGGAACGGCTTTACATGAAACCCTGGGCTGCACAAGGCAGTGGAAATGCTGATCAGATGCCAGCTGCACAGAGTAATTCACTGTTTTCTTCCCTCCCCTAAATTCCCTAAGAAGCCAAAGCCAAAAGTCACATTGCAAGAACAGGATTGGACCCTTTATAGATATAGATATAAACCCAGATAAATGCGATTTTTTGGCACTAATTGCATGGGCTTTAAAAGCACGTTATCAATGAGAAAAAGATCTGAAGGAACAGCAGTTCCTAAATGGTGGCCTTTGGACCATAGCAGCTCTTTTGGGGAAGGAAACTGCAATGGCGACAGAAAGAGTGAACTGGCTGGCAGCCTGCACAAGGGTGGATTTCACTCCCAGCACTTTCTCAGGCAAGACACAAGTTTTTCTCTGAGTGCAGTCCACAAGGCTGGATCACAGCCCCTCAGCCTTCAGCACGTCGGGATTTCCAGATTCAATACAATGCATCTGGGATTTTTTGGGTGAAGTGCACCTCCTGTGTGTTTTACTTGGACGGTTCGGTTTAAATACCATACTGCTCTGCTTTTCTTTAGCACTGTTATTACATCCTTGTTTGTGAAGCAAGAAGAGTAATTCTTATGTAAAAATAATAGTATTGCAGACCTAAACAGCAGATGGTGTTATTAAATACCTGGGCAAAGTCTAAGGTCATCTTGCTCTAACAATTAACAAGATATATTGTTATCACTTAATAGGTAACCTCCTAGTGTGGGATGTTTGTAAGGCAAGTGGTATCTTGTCCAAGCCCAGAGAACTCTTCCAGTTAAACAAATATTTGGCAACCATTTTCTTGCCTAAATTTGTTCCTACCAACACATCAGATAGAAATAATATGATTCCATTTAATCTCCTAAACAATGGCTTCTTTGACTAACTACATTAGGTTTTAACTAGATGGCAACAATTTCAGCGCTTATAGATAGTTACCTGGTATACAGGTTAATTTATAAGAGCACAGAGAGGCAAATCCTCTGGCGATGTAAATCATCGTGAGTCTGCCACAAGGTATGTCTCTGACCAGCTCTGGCAAGGTATCGTGCCTGCGAGGTGTGCTCACTGGCCGGCTCTAGTTGTCCACAGAGGTCTTCAGCTGTGAAGCACGTTACTTCTTTACTCACGGGATTGCTCTCCTAGGGAAAGCGCACATTTATCTGCGTTGATAAAGTTGAAATTGAACCTTGGTAATATGTGTCAAGGCTGTCCTCGTTGCATGATCTAATAAAATTTTCAGGCAGTGCTCCCTCTAAGAATTAATTTTATCTTGTAACAACTGCGCTTTATCAATGTTTCCCTTGATATTTGCTTAGCCTTCCGTGAACTTTACCTCTCAGCTGATGGGTGAGTATCTCACTTCTTTAACTGCACTCCCAGGTGCGAGAGCAACTTTGAGTTCCTGCTCATTTACCCATTTTTTCCTCCGTTGTTTCCTCCCTGCCAGTAGCTCTTAGAGAGTTTGCCCAGGCCAGCTGCCTGGACCACATATTAAACAGCCACAGCCGTTCCAACCTGGCCCGGTTATGTTTTTGCCTGGGCAGGGCAGCTAGCTCCTGTTGGCATGCCTGGCGTTCAAAAAGGCTGCTCCCCTGAAGTGCAGCCTGTCTTCTCTTCTGCCATTGCTGCCTTTTGGAAATGCACCCTCATTGCTTTAAGGGAGGTAGGCTCCCCTCTCATCTCTTCTGGGCCTTCAAGGAAGCCATGGAAGCTAAGCATTGCTCTTTGGGGAGGGTTCTGGCTTTCATTTAGTTACTGTAGAGTGGCAAGATGGGGACCTCAAGCAGGGCTCTGTCACTGCCAATAGTTCTTCACAGTACTTTTCCTCCATGGTAATTGCGCTTCTGCCAGGATCCATGAACTTGAGAACAAAGTACATTTTATTATTTACAAGGGTTAGATGACAAATACAAACAGATGGTGCAAAGATGTCTCCTAATGCATAGTGATCAAGGAATTTAATATTAATGGATAAAGGCCTGGAAGATTAAGTAAACAGATTCAAATATGCAGGGGAAAGTATCTCCTAACAATGCATAAAGTCAGCATGGCCTTTTGTGCCCTGTTACCACTTGGGTCACGGTGATTAACGTAAAGAGAAAGACTGGCTGAATTTTCCAGTCTTCTTGAAGTGCTCAGCTTAAGCAGCATCTTTGTAAGGAAGCCCCTGGAAGGGCTTTTTGCAAGACTGAGAAAAAAGCTGGTTTGCTATTGAAGAGAGCTGCAAAGTCTGAGCTTGCTCCAGTCTGCTGCTGCTGCCCTTACGTAAAGCAGTCTTACCTGAGTGACGCTGCTGTTTTAGCCGGAACTGGTTGGATGACTTATGATTACTCATCTGAGCAAGGGTTGTAGCCCTGGAGTCTCACCACACTGCTTTGCCGTTAATGATACTTCTTGTGGCAGAAGCTGGGATTTCACTGGTGCTACTTTCACATGTAGTCATCTTGCAGAGGCAATTTCAACACTGATGAATGTTACGAGTCAGGTCCTCAGCATGAATCATCCTGTCCTTCCAGTTGACTTTTTCTTTCTGCTGTTTACATCAGAGGCAGGGAATTTTGATGCTTTTCTGTGCCTGTGACTAAAGGAGTGTTTCATATGAGAAGCGATTTCCAAACTCCCTTAAGTCATCTCTCTATCTATTTCCTTTTGTTGTTGTTGCTGCTCTCATTTTGAGCGTGGGCAGCTAGTGAGATGTTTCTAAGGCACTACTGGCTGAGCGCTGAACATATGGTGAAGAAAAGCAGGGGGGGTGAGTTTATTGATGCATGTTGCTGGATTGTGCCCAAAAGTTTGCTCTGCAACTTTGATCAGTTTTCCATTTTACTTGTCCAGATCAGGTTGTTGAACAAACAGATTATCTGGGGTTTGGTCATCCTGTCAGCTTAGGCGATCGCTCAGCCTTGGGAAGGTGTGCACAGGGAGACAGAGGCTGTGGCAAGGGCAGGGCAGCAGCTCTGGGATATCTGCCTTGCTGCCTTCTCTTACAAAAGCCCAACACCAGTGCAGTATAGGGTTTGATCAATGGGAGAAACTAGGAGATTGGGGTAGGGCTGGAGAAGGGTTGAACTCCAAGCTAAAGCCTGCAAAGGGTGGTGGAAAGCTGCCCATGGACATGGAGGTGAGTTCTGCCCCCAGGAGGCAAAATGACACCGCAAACTCAAGAAAAGGCAACACTGTTTGGCTGCTCTATTTTCATCCTCCTTCTGTAGCTCTAGCCACCCAAGCTATTCCTAAGCTGCCTCCCAAATCACTGAAGACATCGGGCACCTCTGGATGTTCTTTCTTAGGATCTTGCTGCTCTGTCATGCTTTCTCCACAGCACCTGGCAGCACCCTGGAAATAGTACTTGAATCTTTGTGAATGATGCCATGTGAGGAAAGGTGTGTTTATTGCCTCCAAGTCTCAGATTTCCAGTGCTGCACAAGGAAGTCACGCTGCTCACAGCAGCAGGGGCAGAGCATTTCCGTGTCTGATATTTGCTCGGAAATCTGCCTGGCTTTGTGGATGCATTTGGTTGATACGGCTCTGCAGGCTGGAACGTGTCGCCCAAGATACATGATAGAGAAGCCTGCCCTGTGAATAAAAGCCTTTCTTAAGACAGATTCAGTCTATATATGATTTCATCAGCTCCACAAAATGTACAGGACATTCATATGGTAAAATAGGCAGAGTTCCTGTTCTGAGAGAGAGAAAACCCTTCTGTCTGCTTTTCCATGGGAGTCTGTTGCCATGTGAGGAAGTGAAACCTTCTGCCACACAGTTGCTGCTCTTAACTGCGGGATGGGACAAGTGCTGGGATATGCTAACATCTTCATAAAAATAGTATGTACAGAGGAGCACCAAAAGTGCACACAAAAAAAATCAACATTGCCCTATTCTTTGCCTTCACTTCCTTAAATATGGAGATGCTTAAAGCAGTGTAAATACAGTTCAGACCAGCTAACGAGCAGTCCACAGTGCTGAAACACTCCTGCCATCCAAGCCAGCTCCCTGCCAGCGATTTCATTTACAATATGTTTGGTGTGGGTTTTGGCAGAGTCAGCCTGAGGATTTTTTTAGGCAGGCCTGCAAAACAGTTTTTCCCTGCCTCCACCCAAATGTGAGCAAGTCCTCTCTGCCACTGTCACGCTGTTGCGCAGGGTCAGCCTGGCTGTTTTGGGCAGAATTACTCAGAGAACTGTCTGGAAAAAAGCCCAAAGAGGGCTGATTCATTTTCCGTAAGAGTATTTGTGTTAAAGACGCCATAGGAAGAAAACTTCTTCAGCATCCTGCCCAGCTATTATTTTAACTGCTTTTCTCATCGTGCAGTGGTATCCCCAGCGATCACCGCTTGCATTCCTG
>NW_010406353.1:46502-73546 GCF_000710305.1 Buceros rhinoceros silvestris | reverse complement strand
TTCCTGCTGGAGAGGCATCCTGAGGAGGCTACAAACAGAAGTAAACGTAGATACTGACACGAGCAGGGGCCCCAGCAAAGTTGGCAGTACCCAGCAGCAGTCTACCAACATGATGTGTTTTCCTGCAGCCACCTCATTTTGGAGCTTTGTTTTCAGTTTCTTTGTTGTGAGAGTCTGTTAGGTTTGCAGAGGAAGCTACTGAGGTGTGCACCAGGACAGCCCTTGACGCTGGCCCAAAAGCCCAGCTTGGGGCAGTGGCGGCCATTCCAGTCTCCCCATGGGCACCATTTCAGACACCTGGTGACAACACTGTAAGAAGGCTGACAGTTTTCCCAGGCAAGGAAAAGGGAGGGGTTGGGTATGTGCCAGGAAGCATTAGCTCAAATGGGTGCCAGTAAGAAGCAAACCTGGCAGGGTTAGGACACTTTTCTCCAGGCATCAGATCCAACGTCAGGGATGGCTTGTCATGGCCTGGCTACACTTCATCCTTCTGCTGCCTGATGCAGGGGCTGCCCAGCTTGGGCAAAACCACAGCAAACTGCAGTGTGGGGCAGGTTGCTCTGGAACGCCAGCCTCGGTGCTAATGTGCGTTAACAGGCTAGCTGCAGCAGTCCAGCAGTTGAGATGCAGGTGCTGGGCAACACTGGAGGACTGGACTGGGATATAGTGTCCCTTATTCTGGAATGCACTACCTAGACATACAGTCTGGCTGGTGCCATCCAGCTAGGGCCCAGGACAAGTCTAGCCAACCAAGAGAAGAAAAGGGAATTTAAACACACCTCCTTGCCCCTTTTTAAGCAGATGCCGGAAGGTAGGAAGGTCTGCCTGCCTCTTTCCTTCCTGCCCCATGCTCAGAGCACATATTCGCAGGAGAATTTCACAGGGACAAGTCATGTTCCCCCAGCAGAGGAGCTTTGTAAAATAGTCACTGGGTGTCTGTTCACTAGGCACTGTTCTCTAGACTTGCTGACCTCAGGGAACAGCTTTGCCAGGTGAGCCCTCCAAGCGAAGATTAAAAAAACCCAGTAGCCTGCAAGGCTGCGATTCCTCCCTCCCTTTCTGCTGAATTAGTGGCTGGAAAGGCAGCGCAGCTGCACAGCAGCCAGACACTCCATCCCTGCTGGAGAGAGGCATTTGCTTTAGACCTCACCTCTACATTTCTGTCCTCTGAACCGGTGTCTTTGACCAGCCTGATTCACCCTGGAACTGAGACATGGAATTTGGCTTGATATCCACAATGTACACAATGTAGATATTTGTGCCTAAGCAGCTTCTTTTGCAAGTGTGCTACCTCAGGCAGCGAACATGTGTCCTAGCTGGGAGAACTGCTGTGCGCAGCGTGGGCAGGAGCATCTCTTGCCCTGCCTGCCTCATCCTGCCCAGCTCAGACCCAGCCCAGGGCTGCTCCTGGAGGCATCAGACCTACATGCTGTAGGTCTGCTGCAGGGGCCGGGGGAGCTGCTCTGCACCCATAGGAGGGGCTGGCCCCCAACCCGTGTGGGATGAGGCAGGACAGGGGCTGTCCCTTGGCACCTGCGGGGTCAATTCTGGCTGAGTTAGCCAGAAGAGCGCTGAGGCCCCCCTGGGCACCAGCCCCTGCTCCTCCTCCCATTGCTCTTCTCCGAAGACTCAAGCTGGCCTTTAATCAGAGTTAGCTATGCACTCTAACTGTCAACATCGTTTTTGTTCCACTAATGGGTGTTTGCTGTTGCAAGGCTGGAGTGTGTTAAACCCAGGCAGTGACTCAGCATGCACACCCCTACCTTGAATGCAGGAGAGCTGTGAGCAGGCAGGGGAGCAGGGTTGGGTATCCAGGGCTGCCACATGCAAGGCTGCAGGGTTTCTTTCTTCCCTTTTCTCATTCTGGGAGAAACCGTTGCTTATTTCACAAACCTTTCTAGGGCAGGCAAACAAAGAGGAAATTAATTCTGAGTGATGGGGAATTAACATGGGTAAATAGTAAGGGCATTGCTAAATGCTAGCCACTGGTTGCTGCTTCTGCTGAGAGGTGGGCAGAGGCAGGCTTAGAAAAGAGGGGACAGTGGCTGGGCAAGGGCAGGGATCTCTGCAGGGAGAATTTGGCAGATAAAAGGCAAAAAAGAACAAAGGGACAGACGCTGGGGAAATATGACGGAGCAGATGCATCGCTTATCTGCTCCTGCATCAAATGAATTTTCTGAGTGTAAAACAAAAGCAATGACTAACCCAAAGCTGAGGATTCACCTATGGGAAGGGGTTGTGCTGCTGTAATCAAAGGGCCAAGGTTTAACCATTTTCATTAAGGCATTGCACACGTGGGCTGCTAATAGAAGAAAAAAAAATCTGGCTTTATGGCTTCCAGTGAAGTATCACAAACACCATGGCTTCCTGGTGCAAATGTGAGTGCAAATGTTTCTAGCTTTTTAGCCCCAAGGTAACTTATTTTCCAGGGCAACGCAAATGCCAAGAGAAATGGTGCTCATGAGCCTTCATTTGGCAAACTCCTGCCCAGGTCTTAGGTGCTACAGGACCCCCATGGTGTTGGAAGAGAGGCCTTTCCTGGGGTGCTGGGCGTTTGGGCAGGGGCGGGTGGGAGAGCCGTCACAGGAGCAGGCAGACAGGAGTGGCAGGCATCTTCCAGCCACTTAGTCAGTGTGGAAACCTCCTCCCCCGGGTTTATTATTGCAAGGTGTGTGCTTGCCTGCACACTCACCCTAACCTACCCTCATTTGGGGGTTGAACTAGCACGTCTAGGTGAATATTTCAGACAATGGAGTATGCATTCACTTCTGCCACCTCCAGGAGAGGAGCAGCGCGGACAGGTGTAGGCGGCAGCATCTTCAAATTACAGCTTAATCCACACCAGTTTATGAGTCAGGACTGCGACTCACAAGCAGAGACAACTTGGCATGAGGGGGAAGCAGCTTCTGCCCCAGCTGCCTGCCCTGCCCACGCTGCCAGGACACAAGCTGCACAGCCAATGAACTGCTTTTACATCACGCTGGTTTGGCACCAGCACTGCAAGGCGAACTGGCATCCAGCTAGTGGAAGCAAGGGGTGCAGTTCAGGGCACCACAGACCTCCAGCCTCAGCCAGCGGCTCCGGGAGCAGTGGAGGCTGTGAGGGGCACATGTTGCTTCAGCATCCAATCCCAAATGAATTACTCACGGTGTGGCTGGGGGCAAACCACCGTATCCCCCAAATCCCCGCAGTGGAGGCTGTGAGGGGCACATGTTGCTTCAGCATCCAATCCCAAATGAATTACTCACGGTGTGGCTGGAGACAGACACACGTATCCTCCAAATCCTCTAAACTGTGTTTCAAGGGCAAAAGGAGAATGAAAATGTGCTTTTTTATACTACTGGGTTGGTTCAAATAGCTGTTTAGATAGTAAAAATTAAGCCCCACACGTCCTGCAGCTTCTCGAGGTTTTGCTTTTTCTTTCTCTCTGAGAGATTAGCCTTTGACGACTAGAAAACAAGAATATTTCCAGCCATACAAGGTAAGTCTGTTGATGCTCAGAGGAAATGGTGTTCCTGTGAAGGCCTGATTTTAGGTGCAGCAATGATTTTTGGTGCATCAATGTTTCAGACATTAAAAGTGAGTCTGCTTTTAAAATGTGTTGCGTGCTCCAAAAAACTCTCCACCTTAAGCCAGTCCCAAGGCTTGAATATTAATAAAGGAGTTTCCCTACGTGAACAACGTGTAATGTCTCATGTCTTGTGCCTACCTTGAATTTAAAATAGCCTGGTGCAGGCATAGGAAAGTCTCATGTCACTGTAACTCCACGTCAACCACAAGTGCGTGCTGCGGATGATCTTCTGGGATGCACTTACAAGTGGTTTCCAGCACAGCTTTCCTATGAGGAACGGAGTTGATCCAGTCTGAGTGCAACTGGACTTTGAGGACCCCAGAGACGCTGGCTTGGACACGCAGGAACAGAGCTGTTTGTCTCTACTGTTTCCACACTGTTGCTTTATTTTTAACCACCAGGACTGCATCATCACAGACAACAGGATATTAAATTTAAGTGACAGATTTCCGCAGTGGTCGCTTTTTTCCAAAATCTGAGGAGACCGCAGCAGCTGCCAGAGCAAACGCACTAAGAGCGGGTGCTCTACGTGGCCTCGCAGCACAGTCCTGTGGGGCTGGCGTCCCCTCTGCATCCTCCCCCGGGAGGGCAGGCCCACTGAAGCAGCCTCTCTGGAGCTTTGTCTATGTTACAGAAAAGTGACAGTTGGAAAGTTACTTCTGCATTTCGTCCTTTGAAAGGACATGTTTAGTGTCACTGCTTTGCCTGGAATACCTGTCATACACGAGTCTGAAAGCAGTGCCAAGTGGGACAGCGAGGTTTAGTTTGTGTCTTTGAGGAAACCTGCCTCTCATTCCCAGTGCACTGATGTTGCATGCTCTCTCTGAGCCCTGACTTGCAAACCTCTCCATCGCTCCCTGCACCTCTGCACTTTGCAGGAATCCTTATCTTTGACCAGGCTCTGCCTTCGCGGGCTGTGCCTGGGTGGAGAGCTAGCCTTCAGGGGTGTGGGAGCAAGCCTGGGGCCAGGGCTTTTCTCAAGGCACTCTTGCCCTGTCCCTTTCCCACAGGCATTTGCCCCAAGCTGGTTATCACTTCTTTGAAGTCTGACATGCAGTAAGTGCGTTTGATTTGAACAGGGAGGGATGAAAATGCTGATGTTTTCATACAAACTGACTGGAGTAGGAAACATTCCAGTTGTCCCTTTTGGGTGTTTTCCTAGCTCACAGAAGTGCCTGTTTGTGCCTGAGACAGCCTGTGACAACAGATCAGTAATGAGTCCTAGAGACATCCCCCATTGCGTCTCCCCCTGGCCTGTGCTGATGAGTGGTCACTGAAGGCGGTGGGGTGAGGACAGCTGCTGGGGTGGTCACCACTCCGCACAGCAGAACAAACACCCTGGCTTTAATGAAAAGGGTGATGCTGCCCCTGAGTTTCCACGGGATGCAGTGAGCAACTGGCATCGCCACACTTTCATTACCTCTTTTTTACACTGTAAGATGAAAGTCCCTTCCTGTTCTCATCCCTCCCTCCAATGGTTCATCAAATCTGGGAAGGAGCAGTGAAGGGAGTTGTGGCCTTTGCTGCCACCATGCAGCCCCTCTTCCTTCCCGCCACCCCTGCCCACCCCTTGGTGGGGTGTGAGCAGCAGCTGTGGGGTGGGCAGGTGCTGGCTGTGCCTGGAGTTTGCTTTCCCTGGGGATGCCAGGCATCCTTCCACACAGCCGCTTTTCACAACCCATTTCTGAAGTTTCAGGCAGGCTCAGAAGCACCCGGGAGATGTTGCAATGGGACTGTTTTTTACATAGCCAAAACCGCCTCTTGTCTGCCCCTCTCGAACCTCTCGCTCCTGCCCCCCCTCCCTGCTGTGGGCATGCATGGCGGCTTACGTCTGGAATCAAGTTAAAAAATTATCTTTTGGGTAATTTTTAAACCAAATTATTTCCTTGATCCTCTTCAAATGAAAGTGTAGTATAGGGAGGGTGCGGGAGTGGGGCACTGATGGCATGGGTGGCCCCAGAGGATGTGTGGGTCTGTGGGGGCTCGTCTCTGCTCCCATGGATGCCCACACAGAGAGCTAGTCCTTGGAGGTTTTTAGAGCAGGCTGCGGGAGGCTGAGATCACACCCATTAATTGTTCCCTTCGCGTGCTCTTCCCTCGCCTAATTATAGGTTGTCTAGACGAAGAAGTACAAGTTTTGCTTTTGGAGCATGAGCAGAATATAAGGTGCAACATGCCGCCCTCCACGTAGTGGAAAAGGGATGTCAGTGCCTGCTCAAGAAGGCTTTCTCTCTTGGCAACAGCTGGCTTTACCTCTGCCATCTCCCCACGCAGAGAGAGGACGTGGCAGTCCCTGCCCACTCAGCACCCGCTGCAGATGTAGGGCTTTGATCACCACGGCAGTGAAAAATGGCTCAATGGGGATCAGAAAGCAGTGCTATTAAACACTAGTCACTTCGAAGCTGCTGCTGGTTGGTAAGAAAATAATTTAAAATTAAATGAGTTCTGAAACTACCGCAAGCGGTTACAAGCCTGAGTGTTGTAAAACTGGCCCGTTTCCTCTTTTCCTCACAATGATGGTGTCCTTGATTCCTCCTTTAGGCTGCTTTGGGAGTTCTTGCACAGTAATAAAAAGGCATGACACAGCATATGTTTTGTGGCTCACCTTGCCAAACAAAATTACAATGTTAGTGTAGCTTCTTTGCTTTTGCATGATGAACTCTACAAAGGAGCTAGAGAGAGGGTGAGCATCTGTGCCAAGATAAAAGCGAAAACAACAAGTACAAAGGTCTGGTTTAAAGCAGTCTCCATTTAAAGTAATTATTTTTGAAATGACTTATCTTGAAACGGTTACATACAGTTAGGGAAAGTCATACAGTTTCTAAATGTCTGTTATGTTTTAAGTCTACAGCTCCATTGTTAAGATTAAAAAAAAAATAGGTGCAACCTTGAGACCTGACAAACATGGTGCGGAACATTATCTGCTCAACAGGTGCTAGGACCAGGAGGAAGCGGGCTGCAAAGAAACTGCTTATTCCCTGTTCCTCAGGCTTGCTGGGCATCATTTGCATTTTTTTTAATGGCATTTGGGATAATCATTTATGGTAGACGGCACTAACTGCCAAGAAGGGGAATTCGGTGTGTGTGGAGAAGGTAGGTTGGGCAGGAGGTGTGCCCAGTTGCACTGCCTTTTTCATCACCTTACTGTCATCACCGTCCCTCAGAGACTTGAAAGGAGACCATGGACCTCACTGGGCAGTCTAAGGGAAGGGAAGAATTTCCTTTCACAGAGGATGATGACGGAGAAGGGGAAATCCTTCTCTATGGATCTGCCAAATCTGTTCCAGGAAAAAGAAGCTGCCCCAACAAGGCCACTGCGTTTATGCCTGCTACAAACCCATGTTAATAGCTGAATTAGGATTCAGGCAGCCTGAGAGGTTCAAATATTGGACATTAAAGACCATATCCTACTTCATTAATGCCAAAGATAGCACTTCCAGCAAAAGATCTGGCTCTTAGTTTCTGCAAATCCAACTAAGTCATTTAAGAGGAAAAATATAAGAGGAAGTATCACCTGCTTATTCTAACTCTTTTCTGTCTAAATTACCTTTGCATTCACTGTGAAATGCTATGGGTGAGATTTCATAGCGTTTGCTAACCATGTAAACGCTGAGCCAACAACTCTTCTTTTGGTAAGAAAAGACATCAACCAAAATCAAAGAGTTATCCTTGGATAATGAAGAAAAGACAAGTCTCAAAATGAAGTGGAAAAATAAGTCAGTGCCTGAAGAACAGCAAGAATTGTAATCAGTGTGAAGGAAAACGTAGCTAGATCTGTGAAGCATTGTTATGTGTCTGACAGTACTGATCTTGCATAAACCACCCCGAGGATGCCCTTTCCAGCTCTCAGTAGACACAATTTCTCTGTGATACTTCAAAACCAGTTTCATCCTTGGACCATCTCCCCACAAGCCACAGGCCCTTGGAGACTGAGAGAGCATCTCCATGGCCCCAGCTCTGGAGCCCGGGAGGTGACTAGCCCCCAGCAAGCATCTCTGAAAAGTCAGAGATGCTTCAAGCTCAGCTCGTTTCCTGCTTGAAGCAAAGGAGTCTCAACAATCAACCCACAGCCTTCAGTCCAGCATGGCTCTGCAGGTGAGCACATCCACCTTGGAGGTGGCTTTAAGGATGCTCTTTGGTGTCCGCATAGGATTCATGCATCTACTTCGATGCCTCTGGGCATCAGCGTACCATTTTGACTGATTGCTGCTAATTTTATGGCAGTGGGTGTTTGGCAGCAGTGGCTTTGAGACAGCCTCAGCATGCTGCTGCTCCCGGCATTCCCTGCCCATAGCACTGAGTGCAGGGCTGGCTCCTGAGCTGCAGCTAATAGTGTAAAGCTTCCAATAAATCAAGTGTTTCACAAAAGCATGAGTGACTGATTTCACAATGTGATTAAGATTATCAAGGGAAAACATTTCAAATGTTCAATAATTTACACCAACGACCTGTACTTTTTTAGTAACTTTCCCCATTCCAATCCCTTAACCTTATGGGATTCTTGCCATGCTCTAGAAGAAGTTTCTTTCCTCACTTCAGCTCTCATTGCTGCTGAACGCTCTGGTAGTGAAGAAAAGTACCGTGTGACTGGGGATTGTGCTGGGGCTAAAAAATGCAATGCCATTTACTATAAAATAGTCCATGCAGCATGCGCTCTGTGTCCTTCCAAAATCAAGACAATTTGCAAAGTACTACTGCAAAATTTAGTTTATATTCCAGTTTGCTTTTTATGATTCTTATTTTTCAGAAAGCATTTTTCAAATGCATTTTCAGTTAGGTTTTTCCATGCTGGCTTTTTGTTCTAAACAGTGCTAGCAAAGTCATGCCTCCCCTTCATAGTTTAGTTTTGAAAGTTTCTAAATGTGAATTCAGATCTCGTATCACATATTGCTGAGGATCAGGAACTGTTTGTTTGTTTGCTTGCTCATTTATATATATTAACTAGGAATTCTTTCTTCTCTCCAGCATGCTTCAATTTCCTACAAGGTCAGCTCTTTGGTGAAATAACTCTCCAGCACGGGCAAGAACTGAATTACTGGAATAAAAAGTTACTAGGAAAGAGTTAGGATGAATTGTCCTTCCAGCCGCTTCTGCAGAAGTGCTAATTGCATGTTGAGACGTGGGACTGACATGTGTGTGACTTTCAGTCCTCTCCCAGCAAAGCTGGCAGGAGATCTGAGCAGTGGGGGCTAAGTGCAGTGTTTGGGGCAACCAGGTATTCTCAGAGAAGCAGTGGAAAGCCTGTCTGTTACAACATGCTTTAGCCTGAGGTGAGTTACTTTTAATAGATGTTTTGTTTTAGGAAGCTTGAAACGATGAACTGGCACTGTTACTTTGAATATGACTTCAGGGAAGATGTGCTATAGTTTCAGGGGGTTTTTTGCTTGCCAGCAGTGTGATTTCTTTTAACCAGAATACCATCTGGTAAATGTAAATATATCAGTTGTCTAAGCCTCTAGGTATGCGTTTAGAAAATAAATACATTACACTGCTATGTCTTTATGGGGAAGTCTTTCAAATCTTCCCACCTTTTTTTCACAGTTTTTTTTAAGCAATGTAAAGTCTGGTCCAAAGTCCAAGAGCATGACCAGGAGCATTCTCCAACAGATGACAATCAATTCTGACTTAGATCATAAACAAGGATGCACTGCAACAGCACTTTGTAAGTTTGTTTTTTCTTTTTCATGAGAAATTGTCTTTCTGAGACCAATTTGAATGGGAGAATATGCAGCACAGCACCATGGCTCACTCAGTCAACCACTTGTGATTAGTTTATTTTCCTTGAGCTCTGAAGGTCTCTGTGCTTTCCTGAGGAGCTTCCTATGACTCAAAGAGTAACAATTCAAGGATGCATCAGATCAGCAATTGCAAGGTAAAGAACAGAAATCAGACTGCCTGCAAGGATACCAGCTATCCATGAACCATCATAGCTCTTCTGTAACAGTGGAAGACTGTTTTCTTTTCATACAATTATAACAAGAGAGAAGTCAGTTATAGAGTTGTACACTCATATGGTTGTTTGGAGTGTTAAAATAAAGTCAACAGCTGCTTTAGAAATCACCCCAGCCTCTGGGCAGGCATCCATGGGAGCTTTGGGAACTCTCTTTTCTGGGTGCCCCATAATGAAATATCATGTATGCTGAATTAATTAGTTGCAGCTTCACCCTAATGCCAAGGCTTGATGTAGCGAAGCTAAACTCCCGTGAAGTAATGAAATCAATAACGTTATTAAAATAAATTACAACAAAGTTACCAGCCACCCTGCCAACAATACTCACAGGCAAATAACTCAACATCTAACAGGATGTCTGCAGGAACATGCCAGAGCCACAGTTAACAGCCACAGGCCAACTAGCCTTCACCCTGCTCACGTGAGCTTTTCCAGAACGGCACACGCTGTTCTGGGCAGATGCTTGGGGAGAGCCCCAGGCTGGAAGAGGGTCAGCTCAGGTGGGGCGGCAGCAAAGGAGAGAGGACAAGCAGCTCCCAAAAGGAAGTTTTTGGCTTGGAGTTATGCAGAAGAAAGCTCTTCTAGTACTATTGCAGCTAGAGATGTTACCAGGAACAGTGCACAATGTGCACTGGAAAAAGCTGGCTGAAAAGATTAATCTGGTCTTGAAGACCAGATGCATCTTGGTTGACCATGGAGAAGCTGGAGGCTCTGGCTCATCATGAGGACTTCTCAAAGCTGCAATCATGACAAAACAGCTCTGCTTGGTCAGAGTGTAGATGTTTAAAAACATGCTTTAATGTCAGTAATTGAATAAAGAAGACTCTAGATATACGCTTAACTACACATGGAATTTTGAAATGTTTGTAAAGGTCTAAGCCCATTCATTGTACAAAGACCATAAAAAAGTCCTTAGACAGACAGACAGAACTGACAAATATTTTAATAACATGCTTGTACTGTTTATGTTTTATACAAAATAACCCAAATATTGTCACCACTATTAGCCACATCTACGGGTAACAAGTTCATATGCAGGGGCAGATAATTGTGAAAGGCAATACTAAGTTTTCCTGACACACTTTAGTGCTAAATATGCAGAGGCTTCTCTGTCTATCTCTGTTCTGGTACTCTGCCTGTGCTCTTCCCTGAACTGACTGCAGCTGCCATCTGTCTAGCTTCTTCCAGGCTAGCCACTCTGCAAAATTCTGTTCTAACTAATACAGGGGAACTGGTTTTGCAAGTGAAGCTGAAAAGCAACTGGGGTGAGAGTGACCTTGAAGTGGTAGCAGTCATGATTTCTAGAAAAGGAGGCAGGGGAAAAAAAAGAAAAGAAAAGAAAACAAAGATGAAACAGTGGACTTTGAGAGGACAGACTTTTAGCTAACTCACAGTGTTAGTACACACAAGCCTGGAGGAACAAATCCAATGTAGAAAGGACATTTGGAGAGTCTGCAGTGCTCTAAGGAAGTTATATGAAAGGCACAGTCATGAAAGATACACTACAAAACTACTCTTGAGATGCTCAGTACTGGGGCAACTTAGCACAAGTACTAAAGGAAGCTAGTAAGGTGTTAACTGGCTAAATCACAAGCTCTTCATTAGTTTTAGAAGTACACAGAAAGTGGAACTAGGTCATGTTACTAAGTATAAAAGAACAGTATAATCATGGGTGAAAAACATGAAAAAGATGTAAGTGATGCAACAAGCAGTGGGTGTGAAGTGTATGCACTAGTAGCAACAGGAGAGCCGAAGAAAGAGCTGGATTTCACAAGGAGAAGGAGATACCAAGTGATGATGCCAAACATGCAAAAGTGTCTGGTACATTTTCCTTCAGTCATTGCTCAAAGGCAACGTTTGACACAACCAGCATAAGCAGCCTGCAAGAGAGAACAAGGAGGTCAGACAGTGTCTAAATAAGTCAGATATATTCCAACTGACAAGCCCTAAAAGCCTTCTGCCATACTGGGGAAAGCAGCTGAAGCCTCCTCAGTGCCATCAGCACAGAAGTCAGAGCTGGGGGGGATGTGTTTCTGCACACTGGGAAAGGCAAACCCAGCATCTACCACAAAAGGCTGGGGCAGGTGGGGGAGAGGGTGGAGGGGGTCAGGAGGAGCCAAGAATCAGAGACCATTTAAGTTCCTGGAAAAATACTGAAAGTGGTAATTGGATAAGCTATTTTCCAGTGCCTAGAAGACAAGCAGATGAGGAACAGCGAGCGTTGATTTGACAAGAACAAATCACATCGAATCAATCTAATTTCCTTCTACAGTAGGTCTTAGATCTTGATTTTAATAAGGCTTTTGCCATCGTCTCACTTGACACTTTCATAAACTAAGTAAAGAAACACGGCTTAGAAGAAACTATTAGAGTGTACCGCTGGTTGAAAAAGCAGACTAAGAGCAGTTATAAATGCTTCACTGTCTAACTGGCCGTACGTATCAAATGAAGTCTGAAGCCATCTGTTTTGTGTCTGGCAGTGCACAGTATTTTCATTAATATCTTTGAAAAAAACCCAAGAGTAAGGAACACATTAAATTAGCATAGGACACCATGAAGAACAAGCACTTTGGAGAAAAGGAGGAGAATGAAAAACAATCTGGACAAATGGGGGAAAGGGACGGGAAGAGAAACACCATTCAGTAAGGACAAAGTGGAGCTCTGCGTTTGTGTAGGTGTCAAGGACTATAAGATCAGCCCAGTAACAACCAGCACAGCAGCAGGTCTGCAGAAGAAGATCTAGGGATGACGGCTCAGCATGAATGAACATGGTTATGCTACAGTAAAAAATGAAAGTGCTCTAATGAGATGTACAGTGCAAACGGAAGTGCAGTCTGTGACAAACAGGAAACCATTCTTCCCCCCATTGCCTATGCTGTCAAGGCTTCATTTGAAGTGTCACTTGTGCAGTTTTGGCCACTGCAGTTCAGGGAGACTGAGCTGATTGCAGCAAGTGCAAAGGAGAGCAATGGCAATGGTCCAGAAAAGGTGTTAAGTGCAAGAAGAAAATCTAAAACTGAAAACCCGTATTGATAAGATCGCCTGTACCAAAGTGTGGGGTCGAGGAAGACATGGTAGTGATCATCTAATATATAAATGAAGAAGGGATTAATCTTATTCCTAAATCTATTTGGGCTAGTAGAGTAACAATCTTAAATTAGAGCAAAGTTGCTGTGCTAAAAGCCCGTCCAAGAGTAAGGACAGGTAAGCCCTGGAGTAGGTTGCCCACAGAATTGAAGAATATCCAGCGTTATAGATTTTTGAGCACTAAAGCAAATACCATTCATCAGCTGATCCCATCTGGGCTCACAGAGGAGCAGCTGGGCCAGCCAGTGATTCTGCCAACCCCACCTCTACCAATTTCCAGGTCTGGATAAGCTTTGAGTTTCAGCTGTGGGCTGCATCTGAACATCTGAACAGCAAAGGCTGTTTCTCAGTGAGGACAAGAGAACCAAGCAGAGTGATTGTATCTTTAGCTAATGAAATAGTTTTGGTTAGAAAAAAAGAGGTCATCAGGAAGGCATAAAACCAGCATGCAAAGAGTCAGCTTAATACAATGGGGCGATGTTAGAATTTGCTTGCAGCTTTCTTGGTGTTGTCCCAACGACAAAAGCGGCATCTCATTGCAAGCCTTTGGGCATATATTGCTGTGGATTTCCTCTTGCAGCTTACTGAGCAGCCATGGCTCTGAATAAATGTCCTCAGACTCTTTCTCCTCTTTTACCTTGGTGGTAACCTCCTCTCAAGTTTCCTGTAGTGTCTGCCCAGATGTGGCAAATGCTGCCTGTTTGCTGCCTTTGGCAGAAATCCTTGCCTCAGAATTCCTTGCCTTTTGGCTGTTTTATTCCCAATACTTGCCATTCCCTGCCTTCCCTTAGGTGTCTAGAAATGCATCGCTGTTGTCTTCCGATTCACGTTAGCCCTCCCCTTGAAGTTCTCCAGGGTTTTATATTATGTAGTTTTGTAGTCCTCTCTGCTTATTAATCTCTTCCCCTCTAGCCTTGGTCTCTTCCCAGGACTCTATAATTGCCACCTTATACTTCCACACTTCATCACACAAAATCTGTGTCAGACATTTGCCTGGCTGCCCTCAAAGCAGGCACTTGACACAGGAAAGGAAAACTCCCTCTCAGCTGAAATAAAATGCAAAGCAGCAGCTCTGGTATCCTTCAGCAATCTCGTTTGAATCCTGTATTTCATCCAGAGACGTTTCTTTTCTCCCTTCACCAGATTAATTAACTTCCCTTTTCTCATGACCCAGCCTCCTACTGCTATGGCAGAATAGGTAGCCAAAATAGTGCCTCCTGACTTTAAACTCCTGAAGATTATCTAAGAATGGGGGTTTGTGGCACAGACAAAAGCACACCACATTTTCAAATAAACGTTGCAGACTGGATCCCTTGAAATTATGCCTTGGATGCAGTTATGCCCTGTGTAAAACACACGAACTCATGAACACTT
The DNA here is from genome assembly GCF_000710305.1 of Buceros rhinoceros silvestris. Classification (NCBI taxonomy): domain Eukaryota; kingdom Metazoa; phylum Chordata; class Aves; order Bucerotiformes; family Bucerotidae; genus Buceros; species Buceros rhinoceros. The sequence goes on along the minus strand of NW_010406353.1, from coordinate 59,564 downwards.
TTTTTTTTTACCATTTGTTGGATTCTTGTTAACTCTACGTACTGATTTGACACTCGGTTCATCAATGCAATATGCATTGTTATATATATGAGATATATAAAATATTGCCTAGCCATATTTTTGTTAGGTGACATTTCAGCCACCCACACACATGTGGCGTGGCTAGGGGTAAGTACAAATTAGGTGTGGGAGATGTATTCCTGTGCTGTCACAATCAGGCTCGTCCCTCCTGAGGCTGTGTTTGATTGTGTCAGCGGCAGACCAGGCTGGTGATGAGCTGTTATGGGACTGGATCAGTAGGCATACAAGGACATGGATGAGAAGTGTGTGCATGAATGGCCAAGGCTGGTCTCTTAAGGCTGGTCCCCAAAAGGAAATTAGGACCCGATTTATTACATGGCAACTGGAATCCCTTCTGCACCTCTTGTTCATGGAGGCAGCAGTGGGTGAGAGAGTTGCATCTGAAGACAGATGCATGTAAAGGTGAGGATTGATCCAGTCACTGCATGATGTGAATGGCACTTTTCTCTAACCTTACACAAAGGACCTTTCACATTGCCTTCCACTTCCTCTCCCAAAAAGGACTTAAAAACCTAAGAAGAGCAGCCGCTAGAAACAATCATGTTTGGGGAAATCTCACAGGCAAGTGTGAGACCACAGGACATTTCAAATTGCACTCGCCTGAGATGATCTTGCAAGCAAAACACACAACACAGAATTCTGTAAGTATTATAATGGAAATAAACAGCTGCAGAGTTGGCACATATGGACACTAGCTAAAGATTACATGGGTGAGCAGAACATTACATATTGTACAGAGGAAATGCTCTTTTTTTTTTCATTTCAGTATTAATAAAAGAAATCAATAGTATCAATGATTCCCTCTGGGAATTTTTGGGTAATATATCAGAGAGCAACATGTGGTTCACCAGCATCAAGGAGCCCTGCTCTTCCTGCAGGGGATAAAATTTCCACCATCCTCAGGTGGAATAAGTCATAGCTTATGATTTTACTGACAACTATTTCTCCTATTACCATTCATACATTTTCAGGGCTTCACAGAGAGTTCTGAGTTTGGACCTGTGCTAGAGAGACCTGTTCATTGGCTCGTCCCAGGCAACTGTGGGAGCGTCTGTGGTGATGGCCACCTCTGGAGCTGGCTATCCCTTGGGCACCATGCCATGCGTGGTGAAAACCCGGGCAGGAAAGTCAGGGCAGGCAATGGGGAGCCAGTTCCAAGAGCCCAGAGGTCTCACAGCCTCTGCGGACAGCGTTGCCAGTGTGCTGCCAGGACCTGGCGAGCGGAAGGGGATCATCTGCAGGTCAGCCTCTAGCAAACCACCTGCGGAGCAGGGTGATGTGCCCTGCAGTAACTGCTGCAGCGTTCCCAGCCAGGAAGCTCCAGCAGAAGAAATATTATGACAGTGCAAACAGTTGCCTCTGTTGCAAGTATGATAGGAAGTGACACTGCAAACAGAAATGTAACCTGTCAAGGCCACAGCTATGTGCTTGGGCTCATCAGCTTGTCTTTCAACAGAGAGCTCTCTGCAGCTCTCTGCTCCCCAAAGTCTGAAGTCATCTGCACACAACCAGTGTCCTAAATGATAAAAGCTGAATAACCTGCATGAAAACTCTCAAGAAAGACAGACCAAATGCTCCAACTCTGTCTATGTGTGCACATCAGCCCTAATTGCATCCAGCAAATATAAAAACCTTCAGTGCCAGCGCAGGTATTGCAATGCTGCAGTGGAAAACATTAGAGAGGATTAGCAGAGGCCCCCAAAGAAATAAAATCATAGCTATTGGCAGTTATACTAAGGAGCACGACATTTGACTTCTAAGTGTGGTCCTCTGAAGCATAAACCCAAACAGTACTGAATTTGGAAAACTGAATGCTAATGGTAACGAAAATAGTAATTTTGCTGAAGTATTCTTGACCAATGGCTACCCTCAAAGACATGCATCGACTAAGGTAAAATCCGTGGATGCTGGCCTAGCACTGGAAGAGCTTCTAAGGATGAATGCTGGCTCTGCGTCCATTAACTTGGCATTCAAGGTGGATAACCCAGCCAGGCAAAACAAGGCCACCACACATCTGCATGGCTCTCTGTTCTCCACACCAACCTTGCAGGGGGCACAGCTGGTCCAGATGCGGTGGAGTAGGTCTTGCACTGTGAGAAATGTAACGCTGCATTGCAGCCTGGCTCGGACATCTTCACCTCCCATCAGGGAGAAAGATCAGCCAGCCCCTTCAACTCACTGGCTGTTCCACCAACACCTTTCTGGGACAGACTTTTGTATTCCCTCCTGGCTGCTAACAGGGAGGCAGATGGGAAAAAAAGAAACATTTCAGTGATGCTGCTCCTCCCAGCTCCTTAGCCATACGCTCCTGGGATGGAGGAAATCTCGACCTGTTGCTCACCAGCCTGCAAGGGAAGTTGGGAGCAATTCCTGCAGGCATCTACTCCCGTGCATATAGGCAGGAGACCCCAGTGGGCTTTTGTACCTCTGCCTGTGCAGAAGAAAGGAAAACATGCCTTACCTCTGCCATGAAGGGGAAGGGACCACTAAGCTTCACCCTCCTTTCTGCATGCTGCTGAGGCATCAAAATGCCAGCAGAGCCAGAAAGGGAGTGCAAATGTCTGATACAGAAACCTATAGATAAGAGGTGGTTTTAGAGGCTACCAGGGAGCTATACAGTGGAAAATTAAGGAAACAAAAGCCAGAAATAAAGATTGGAGGGGAAGACAAGGAGCAACAAGGTCCAGGCAACAGGAGAGAAGATGGAGAAAGGAAGGGAAGGAAGGGAAGGAAGGAAGGAAGGAAGGAAGGAAGGAAGGAAGGAAGGAAGGAAGGAAGGAAGGAAGGAAGGAAGGAAGGAAGGAAGGAAGGAAGGAAGGAAGGAAGGAAGGAAGGAAGGAAGGAAGGAAGGAAGGAAGGAAGGAAGGAAGGAAGGAAGGAAGGAAGGAAGGAAGGAAGGAAGGAAGGAAGGAAGGAAGGAAGGAAGGAAGGAAGGAAGGAAGGAAGGAAGGAAGGAAGGAAGGAAGGAAGGAAGGAAGGAAGGAAGGAAGGAAGGAAGGAAGGAAGGAAGGAAGGAAGGAAGGAAGGAAGGAAGGAAGGAAGGAAGGAAGGAAGGAAGGAAGGAAGGAAGGAAGGAAGGAAGGAAGGAAGGAAGGAAGGAAGGAAGGAAGGAAGGAAGGAAGGAAGGAAGGAAGGAAGGAAGGAAGGAAGGAAGGAAGGAAGGAAGGAAGGAAGGAAGGAAGGAAGGAAGGAAGGAAGGAAGGAAGGAAGGAAGGAAGGAAGGAAGGAAGGAAGGAAGGAAGGAAGGAAGGAAGGAAGGAAGGAAGGAAGGAAGGAAGGAAGGAAGGAAGGAAGGAAGGAAGGAAGGAAGGAAGGAAGGAAGGAAGGAAGGAAGGAAAATACTCAGAAAAAGGAGGAAGGAAAAAGTGGTGAAAGAAGTAACCGAATGCAGAAACTTGAAAAGAAGTCACTTCATAGTCTGTCTCTTTGGAGACCATTTTTGTTGCCTGTGTCTAATAGGATCCTGGGCTTTGCTAGATATCACCATAACAACCAGAGTTGTTAAAGTTAAAGGGTAAAAGAGATACATAGTCCAGAGGAAAAAAAAATTCAAAGTGTGAGAGAAAGGAAAAAGAAAACAAGGAAGAAAACAAGGGAGAGACATACTGAAGCTGGCTGAACTGTCTTTTTCAGTGTCTGATAAAGATACACCCTACAGGTGACAGAAGTTTAAGAAGCACAAAAGCTTGGGTTAGTGCAAAATCCTGTGGCAATGAAAATTGCACTTTGAGGGGGACAGACATGGTTCTTGGACATCCTACACCCTAGGAGGTGACTGAGACCATGTCCTTGGTCTAGTCCACAGCTGAACACCCACCTAAGACAGGGCCTTCCCCAGGGCAGCCAGCGGTGCACCCATGAGGGGCAGGCATTCAGCTCAAAGCCATGCCATGTGGAGACATGAGGCTAGAAGACATCAGATAGTGATTCAGAAGACATCACAGCTGGTCTGACTCAGCCCTTAAAGCAGATCTGAAGTTGGGATCCAGCTCCTGCTCCTGCCAAGCCCAGACAGTGCACCTTGTAGGTCTCAAGAAGAGAAATGATGCCTTTTTAGTGCTTTGCAACTAATGGAAAAATCCTTAGGTTACCTGTTTGTAGTGATGCTGTCTCGAAGGCTGGTGCAGCAACAACAGCTGCTTGATGAAATTAAAGGAAAACCTTGTTAAAAGACTTTGTGAGAATATGCCTTGACTCTGAGAAAGCTGCCACAATAAAAGAAAATTGTCAGTGCTCAATTTTGACTGCCAAAAAGCATTTCACAATGGATATGTGCAGCAGAAGTTTTAAATGCTGCTTGCTGTCCTCCTGCCTCCAGAAAGAGCTGTGAGGCATCCAACCTCCCGTGCAGCACAAGAACAGAGAAGACCCAGGCAGGTGACTCACACCATGTGGGTCCATGTGAACCCCCGGAGGTCATCTCCAGCTCCAGCACACCAAAAAAAGTTGCGCCCTTATGAGTCTTGCAGTGCCAGAGCTAGCCATGGCCTGGCAACATCAGATTTGCTCCATCCACAGCAGCCCAAGAGGGTAAGCCTGCCCAAGCACCCCAAACCACCACAATGAGTGGCAAGGGGAAGCTGGCACCTGAGGGAAATGTCATGACCTGGCTGGGAGGCAATGGACAGGGGTTCCCTGTACTGGGGAAGGTTACACCAAGCTTGTTTGGGACTATGTCCAGCTCATTACTGCTCCATTTCTGAATGCCTCCCGCTGCATGCTCAGCAGCTGTTTGTGTGGTTGGCCCCACTGGCATGTTGCATTTATGAGCTACCTCTAAATCAAATGGAAGCATAAAGACAACATTGATATCCACAAAGCTGAAAATGCAGGCCTCGATATCCAAGCAAGATGTGCTGAAGCCCCATAATGGCTAAGAAATTTAAACAAAAGAAGGCCATGTATGAATGCGACTAAAGAAGGTAAAAAACTTAAATTTTGAGTGTTGTTTGTTGCAGAGAGAAGGAAGTCCCTCTATGCTGAGGCAACCAAGCATGTGAAAACCTTGAGCTAGTTAACAACACGCAGAGTGTTACATGTATGCTGGGAGGGAATGTGGTCTAGGCATTGCCGCAGTTCAAGAGAGTGCCCTTTAATGTATTTCCCGGGAGACTTGACAATTATTTGAATTTGTATGAGAACTTCAAGCTGTGTCCTGCAGGAAAAGAGAGGGCACAAGGGAGCCAGATGGTTGAGCTGACCCATGACTGTTGTTCCCAGACGAAGCAGGAGCAGACAAGGAAGGATCTGGTAGAGGGAGGGAAAAGTCAGCTGTGGGCAGGTCCCACCATGCTCTGGACGGCTGGTTCTCCCTCTCCCAATAGTCTCCCTCTCTCCTTTGAGCCAGCTTTCCACAAGCCCTGTTCTTGCCCACCTCATCCATCACAGCCATAGTTTTCTAACCCTATTAAGAAACAGCATACAAACATGCTCCCTGAGGGGTGGGAGCAGAAACCTCCCCACTGCTCAGTGCTGTTTCTCTGTGCAAGCACCCCCTCACATCCCTCTGCAGAGCTGTAGGGTCTCTGGCAGCAGAAGACCAGCTTCTAATATCTGCCCTTCACTTCCAATTCTCTCTTTATGAAACTCGATAAAAAACCCCCAGGGCTAAGGATTAAAACTCTGACACCAAGGAAAGAGTTATTTATTCATCCTCCACAGCCTGGTAAGTCTGCCCACCAACCTACATTGCACCAGCAGCATCAAAGACGGGCAGCAGATCTGAAAGGCTCAACACAGATCCCTGGCCTTTATTCCAGGGAAAGCATAGCGTGTAAATATGCCTACAGGAGGGTGTTGGTGGCAGGGACACAGGCTAGTGCCTATACTTGCTCCAAGGCAGCCTCTGTTGTTATTCCATTGCTACAGAAATGATGTAACAGCACCCATTTTGTTTCAGTGCTGGAATCCAGCGGCATTTTCCACCCAGCAGGCTGCAGAGGACACCCACGTGCGAGGCAGCAGATCCTGCAGGCTGGGGCTCCTCTTCTGTTTCTGCTGCCAGTGCAAGAGGACGGAGAGGGCAACCAACAGGAGATAAAAGACAGTCAAAACACTGCTGAAAAATATCAGTAGCAGTAACGCTTAGGACTAACCTTAGGTGTCAGAGGAGTCAATGCCTCTCTTTTGATCGTACAAGCCATTTTGTGGCTATAACAGCAACACACTCCATAATTCCTTCCATATTTGGCTTTATTGGCTTATTGTGCAGAACCATTAGAATCAGAATCCTCTCTTATGCAGCCGTTAATGGGATGCAAATTGCATGAAAGATTTCTCTGCATCAGTAGAAAACAACCTAGTAATAAGTTCTTGCATAAAAATCTGCTACGAAAGCCTTGCTTTGAAAGAAACAAAAATCCTGTGAGTCTGAAGAAGAAATACACACACCATGGGCACATGCATATCAGGTTTGGAACTACAGGAGACCTCTCTGAGAGCTGCTTGGATCCCAAAGAAGAGATGTGCCTTTAAATACTGGGGTATTGTGAGTATGTGGTTCACACAATATTATGGCTAGAGCCAGGTAAAAAAGTTCAATGAATATTTTAGGCACTGAAAAAATGTAGTTTCAGGCTGACCAAGCCAAGAGCCATGGCCAAAATATGTATGTTGTTTTAAGAAATTATCAGTTATAGCAGCTTGTTCTATGTGATGCACTTCTACTTTTCATGCTGAAGTGATGTTTCAAGATAGAAATTGGACTTTCAGTAAGGTAGAAGCACCTAAAACTAGCATGAAGTGCCAAGAAGTAAGTCAAAAGAAATGTTGTGCTTGATCTGTCACATTACTTTGAGGTTTTTCTTTTATTTTTGGTGCGGACATCTGTGTGACTGTGATTCCACCCTGTTGTTTCCAGCAAGCACACAGCAAGAATGAACCTTCTGTTATTGTTTGATCCATGCCACCTAGCATGGCTGCCTCGCCTACACAGTGTAAGTGGCAGAGTCCCCAGCATCGCCACACACTGTCCATCTCCCATGTCACACCATGGACACGCCTGTTCTATCTCTGGTCCTGCGCAGCCATAGGAGCACTGGGAAATACCAGGCCAGGCAGAGCTGCAGGTGTCAACCCCTTCCAACTTGACTGGGTGGCAGTGGGCAGCCCTGGGGACAGCTGCTATGCAAAGCCTGGAAGACAGAGGAGAACAGCAGCATTGCTGGAATTCCTTCTCCTTTTGCTGCCCAAATTACCCATACAAGATAGAACCGAGAGTTCCTCTCCAGGGAGGCTACTCTGTCTCAAGCATGAAAGACCAGGCTTTTCCTGAAATAACACCCAGATCTGCTTTGCTGGACTCAGCTGATATACATGGGGAAGCCTAAATAAAGAAGTGCTGAAGTCATTGCCCAAGCTTTTCCTCACCGCTATCTGCATTCTTTTGCATTCATTAAAAAACAAACAAACCTGTTTCCTGAGAGCAGGGAGGAAAATCACAGGGCTGAGTTGTTTGGGGTTTTTTTTTTTCACTTGCAAGAGGCACTTGAATATTATAGAGAGAAGTAGCTCTGCAGGATCTAGACAGAGAGATTCAAGTGGCTGGTAATAGAGAGAGGTTATGGGAAAGCAGTTTGTTCAAACAAGAAATCCACTATCTCCATCTCTCAGCGATAGGACGAAGGAAAGAGGCATGTGAAAAGAGAAAAAAAAAACCTGTTGGCACTGCTATATCAGCCAGATCGTAGGGAGGAACCAACATACTTCCAGCCTGGCCCAGAGACCTGCCTCGGACAGGCTGGTTAGATGTCAACCAGGAGGGCTGGGCTACACAGGACCCTTTTCTTGCAGGGACAATTAGATTTCTGAGAGAGAGTGCTAAAAGAAGCGATGAGTATAGAAAACCACAGCAAACGGCCAAAGCCGCCTCCAGACGATGACAGTGGTACCAAGACAGCTCTGGGAGCTGTGGCGCTCCTTGCAGTGGGGCTGGCCAGTGGCGGGAAGTGCCTCACATCCTCTTCTCCACATTGTTCTCCCAACTCCTCCGGTGGCTGGGAAAGTTTCTTCCAGCGATTTACCCCGTCCTCACCCTGCAGCTGGCCAGCCTGCCGCTATTGATTCACTTCCCCAGGCATTTCTCTTACTGTCATGCTCTTATGGCATCAAAGCATCCACTGGGCTCAGGGAGGGGTCAGCCACAGCCTGTGTGCTGCCAGAGGAAACTTTTCCTGCATACCAACATTTTTTAAGTGCAGGGAATGACAGCAGCAAGAGTGGTGGTAAATGAATGCTCAGCTGAGGTACAGGTGGATTTAAGAGGCATGACTGCTGCTTTATGTGAGAGGAGACACATTTCAGTATACAGTGCCACTCCATTACGTGTAAGGCCGCTTTCCTTCCCTCTCAGCACAAAGCAAAAATTGTTGCACAAAGAGCCCTGGTTTTAGATGTATAATTGGATAAAATTGTGTGTAATGACCATGTTTGGTCTATTGTGCCTTTGTTTTCCACTCCAGCTTGCACCAGAGCAGGTAGTGTGTTTACACTGCAGTCAGGGTGACCTGACTTGGAGTCATCCTGGTTTTATTCTTCTCTTCATGGAAAGGTGGGTCCTTGGGAGGGGGCTGACATCCTGCAGGACAAGGCGGGGTCTCGCTGCCACAGAACTGCAGATGGTTGCTTATGTGTCATGCCAAGATAAGTACAGGCGATGGTGTGGTGGACCAGAGGCTTTGAGAGAACGGCGTGCAAGCACAGAGCTTTAATGCCAAGGTTACAATTAAACCTCACCTGGGGCTGGCTGTTTAAGTAAAGCAAGTCTTGTTTAACCGCAGGAAAGAACATCATGTAATAGAAATCTAATTACATTGAACAGTACCCTATGTAAAGGTTATAGTTTATGGATTAACAGCAAAAACTGACACTGTGAACTGGGAACTCATCTGGAACTAGCTGAAGGGGAAAAGGGTATGCTGGTAGTTAATGATTTGGGGCACCAACGGGATGGAGTTATGGAAAGACAAGTGCGATCCCAGAGTGTACCAAAGAGTGCATCCAGCAGAGGAGGTGAAATATACAGAGATGCTGACATGCACAGGTAGGTATCAGGATGCTGAGGGCTGTAGGAAGTCTCCCAAGGGGACCTCTCTCCCTTCACTGCGTACAGGAGAGAGCTGCCAACACAGAATAACATTTCTCTGTATGGCGTAAGAGAAACTGGATTTTCTTGTGTGGCTGTAAAGCAAAAGGTTTCTCTCTCTGGTAGAGCAGTGATGTTCTGGACCAGCCCAACAGTCAGAGCACTGATACAAGATCCACAGTGGGCTTCATGACAGCTTGGTCAGATCGTGAGAAGAGCAGTGAGAGGCAGTGTCTGTCATGGGAGAAGCCAGGATTCAGAGGTCACTCTGGCTTATCCTGTGTGCTTAGGGGAAAAAAAAAAAAAAGAAGCTGAATGGAAAATTTGCTTAGCTGTTTAAACTGGTAGGGGAAAAAAAAACCCTACTAATGTGCCGCTGCAATCCTTCAAATGCTGGAAGTAGCTGGCCTTTGATCCCAGGTCTTTAATGCACTCAATAAAAGGCACAATGGCTGCAAGTCCTCTCTTGTGCTATTGCTTACTTGGCTTAAAGGCACGCGGTGCTGTCAAGGACATCTTCTGATGGCTACAAGGGGAAAGGAAGAGTGAAAGAAAATGAAAGATTTCATGGCAAAGACCACCAAGAGCCTTGAAGGGCAGACGGGCAGTAGATATCGGCACTGGGTGCAGGGATAGCGTGGAGGTGACCTTTCACGACATGTTTAAAAATAGCAGGTGACACCGGGCTTCCCACTCTGCAGCCTTCATGCTCACTTCTTTGTCACAACCTGACACATCCCCTACAGCACTACATAAATTGTAAGTAATTTAAAAACACAACTAATTACTTCAGAGAGATGTTTAAGTACCTAAGTCTTCAGCAGCTACAAGACGCTTACAAATGCTATGGGCATTGTAATGCAAGAGCAGAAGGTCTCCCAGTGGGTGCCTGTGCTAGAGGAGCCAGCAACCCCAGCACCAGCGGCACACGGAGGTCACTCGTCAGCAATCCCCACAATCGACCTCTTGTCTTGGACGTGTGAGAAAGCTCTCCCTTTCCTGTCGCACGCTGCCGGAGAGCTGTGGCAGCTGCAGGCCCCTTCCGACACCCCGGTGGACCTGAATAGACAGAGCCACCCCAGAAACACCCAGATGTGCGCCGGGTTACTTGGCATTTACTGGCACGCCATACGTGAGATCAGCATCGGGCCAGGATGGCTGTTCAGTTAATTTGCTTTTTGTGATCTAATTTCCTTACTTTAACTCTTTTTGTCCTCCCAGCATCTTGAAAGGAAAGAAAGAAGCAATACAAGATGCAAACGTCTCCAGCAACTTTAAAGGGTTTCTGTTTGGTGTTTGCTCCCTGACCTGCATTCCTTGCTCTAAAATCTCCCCGTTGCTGCAATTTAACGCACATGCCAAAACAAGCTGCCAATTACACTGTTGTTAATGCAGTGTGGCTGCAAAGACATCACCCTGTGAGCAGAATCTAGCCCTCTATAGCAAAAAGGTGGCTGTGCAACCTCTAGAGATGAACAGTAACTTTGTGACTTACAACATCTCAGCCATTTCAAGCATCATGTTCCCTCACTCCAGAGCAGGAGCAGCCCTCTGCAAGGCACGAGTCTCTGCAGCATGATCCACGCCAGCCCCAGTTGTTGTGATGTAGCTCCTGTGGCCTTTACAAGGGACCAGGTACTGCAGAAACCACTGGGCTGTGAGCAGTGTGGACCCCTCTGCTAACAAGAGCCCATGAATGAGAGACCCTGGCTAAGCTATGGAAGATGACTTCAGGTGAGTAGTGGAGCATGGCTTTCTGACCTCAGTGAGGCACAATGAAGCCATCTAGTTTACTGGTTCTCTGATTTAAACCCAGCTTCAGGGTTGAGGGGTTCTCCCATGAAGTTAAATTTTTATGGCGCATTTCGTGACAAGCCTCCAGCTCATCTAAGATCCCCTTGTCAAGTTCCATTCTTCAGCCTCTATGCAAAAATCATACTTAATGGAGGAGCCTCTCCAGTGTGTGCACAAGCAAGAAGCCACAACATGCTATCCATAAATAGAGACTCTTTAGAGGCTCTTTAAACATTCACACTTTTTGCATAATTGATGACTTTCCGTAATAGATATGGATGATAAACAGCTTTAAATAAAATGAAAATTTATTGTTGTCATATCATTTATCAGCATTATGTTAAACTGGAAAGAATGGGGAGGATATTATAATGTACTCAAAAGAAATTGGTGGAAGTAAGAATAATTCAGGGGTGGCATCATTGCATTCATCAGGGTCGTTAACAAGATCACTAACAGTCAAGCTGCAGTAGAACCTGGGAGGCAGAGGAAGAATTTGTATGTCATTGCATATCCACTGTAGGTCATCGGGCACCTCCTCTCTGGCTCTAGAGGACCAAAGGTGAGTCCATTCTCCAGGGCGGGTCATAACCATTTGGTACTTGTCTAGGCAGCTATGACTAACCAAACCTCACAGGCTCACACTATGCTCCATGGAAGAGGTGGACACTTTCAGCAAGAGATTTGTCCCACTGAACACATAAATGAGTCATGATTTGTGAGATGCCTGTTCCTCCTCATGCCCTGTGAGAAAAGCAAGGATGATTAGCTGGGATCACTGTGTGACTTTCAAGCTTCTACAGTCAGCTGAGATTAATCCTACCTCTAAGAAACACAGAGCTTTCCCAAGGGATTTTAAGTCACTCCAAATTCTTTCAAAGCAGGGAGGCTCCCATGTCAGGAAAGTAAACAAAATTTCTTAGTTGTGATGGCAATGGGTGTCGTGAGGCACTTCAACATCTCAGCCACAGGCTGCTAAGGAACCTCCTGTGCCCTAAAGCTTCACGTTCCCCATGATTTTTCAAAAATAATTGACAGAGGCTCAGCAGGTCAGCTAACTCTCCCAAGGTTCACCCAACCAGAGCTTGCTCGTACAGATAGGTTTGATTTTTCCAAGTATTTCCCTATCAGCTCTTTGCTAATATCTTTGTTGACAAGGTCACCAAAAAGACAGACCAACCAATGAAATGTAACAAACCTGCCTTTGAAAATAAGTTAGGAGCCTTTGAAAATAAGTTAGAAGCCTTTGAAAAAAAGGGAGTTGTTCTGTTTTTTTTTTTTCTTACTAGTCTGCAGCATTTTTAAACCCATGGATGGGAAGCAAGGTTTTCATGTTGCTTGAAATAAAAGCTGTGCTTGAGAGACAGGGGGTAGCAAGTGCTTTCACTCAGCAAGGGCCAGACAGGCTGTGAACGGCAACCCAGCGAGCTGCTTTGGCAGAGTGTCTCAGTCCTGTCCCCGAGGGAGGGGGGTTCAGGCTTCCCAACGTACCCACAGCTGTGTAAGGACCCCTCTGCCTCTTCCTCTTGGACTTCGGGGTAGCTCTTTAGGTTTGCCAGCCCCTCCCTTGCTGCTCAGAGCCTGCCTCCTCTACCACGGCAGGCAGCAGCAGAGCTTTTACTGACCGGCCTCAGTCTGAGACTGGAAGAAAAGCTGCTCACATCTGGAGGTAGCTGAGGTTACCGTCGATCCGCATGGCTTTAACAGAGAGCAAATCATCCCAGGCATTCTATTGCTCTCTCTCTTTTTTCTTTCTTTTTTTTTTTTTAAACTAAAGTTGCAAAGCCTGTCCCTGACCTCCGCTGGACTTTGCTGCTCTGGCTCTTCCCAGCTGGGCAGCCTGTGCGGCATCCTGCTGACTCCGCTTTGGCGGGGGTTCGTGCCAGCAGGTCTCCCGGCAGGACCGGGGCCGAGAGAACAAAACATCCAGCCCAGCAGGCCTGGCTCCGAGCACCAGCTCTGAACTCTTGTGCAATTTTCCTTGAAACGGATTCAAGTTGGCCGGGAGCAGAGCATTTGCGCATGGCCTGAAAGCTGGATCGAGCACCATAAACAAAGGGAAACAAAAAGAGAGAGAGAGCACTGGGTCAGCGAGGAGGAATGCC
>NW_010406353.1:45946-46374 GCF_000710305.1 Buceros rhinoceros silvestris | reverse complement strand
CACTGGGTCAGCGAGGAGGAAGGCCGCCATCTGACCCAGGCCGGGCTGTGCTGAGCACTGTGACGAATGCTTGGAGGCAGAGGGGACTAGGCATGCGAGAGGCCGAGCCAGTGGGGGACCAGGGGCTGGGACCGCCCCCTGCCCTGCGCGGGTGGAGGTTCTCCTGGCCCCATTGGCTCCGTACCAAGGATCTGCAAGTACTGGGACACAGAAGAATGGAAACGGGGTGAGGAGACAAGAAGGGACTCAGAGTATGACCAGAGAAATATATTCCTCTGAGGACAATTCAAGCTGGCAGGTGAGAAACTGGGACACCCTTGTACCTCCAAACAGAGGAGGACACATGCATAAGAATCAGCTGCAGATGGTAACTTCCTTGTAACACAAGGGATGCTCACACCGGTTCTGTGAAGTTGATAGAGGGAAAG
>NW_010406353.1:43585-45836 GCF_000710305.1 Buceros rhinoceros silvestris | reverse complement strand
GAGACTGCTCTACGTGAGGTGTCCACAGGAATATAACTTCCAGTTAAATGCAGTTATTTTGACTGTACCAGAAGTATTTGCTCCATCCAGCTTTAGGAATCTGGGTAGAGAGGCAGCCTGCAACTGCACTGGTGATACTCCTCCAGGGGACAGGACTGAGACCGCCCTGCCTGCACTGGCTTGGAAGTTCGCCCTTTCAGAATTGCACCGAGAAGTTTCTCCACCCAAACCTCTTGCCTGCTCCTCTGCAGGGAACATAGCCAGGGGAAAGGCTCTGTGTGGCCAGGGTGTTTCTATGCCTCAGCAGCACTACTTGGCCAGAACAGCCCCTCTGGGCTGTTAGTAGTCAGTGTAAAATAGAGCACACTTCCAGCTGCACTCTCTCCTGCCAGCCACTGAGCTCATGCTTACTGGCCCAGAGCTGGAGATGAACAGTTCTGTTGGGTAGCGACCACTGCTGCAGCCCATGGAGCCTCAGCCCCACAACAGAGAGGCTCTCTCCACCCAGAGATTCTTTGGCCATGCCTGGCAGACCCAGGCTGACATGGGGGAGATGGCAGCAGGGAGGAGGAAAGCTGTAAATGATTAAAGGATTAAGACTGACCAATGGAGAAAGTGAAGAGAGCTCAAGACATCTAGTTTGCCTAGAGGAGACAGGAGCCCACAAGCAGCGAGTGTGTTGGGAAGCAAGCCTAGAGGCTGGAGATGAACTGTTAAAGCCAAATGTGGGGTTAGATACACTTCCTAACAAAAAAGTACATTAGGCAGTGATGAGGTTTGCCAAAGGAAGCCCCATCACCTGAATCGCTGGAAATGAAGCTGGACAAAATACTGGATCATGTCCAAGAGGGATAACTCTTCACCAGCAAGGAAAGAGCAATGAATAAGACAAATACTTGGGTCTTTACCATCTTCATGAATCTATCTGTCTAATACACTCCCTTTTTTCAACATCTCAAAAAACCTAAATGCCTTTCCTGTGCTATCAGAACATCTCAGCATGGAGCCAGGAGGGACAAAGGCCTGGGTGGGAGCATGCTGCCATCCCCTTTGGTGACCAGGAGCAGAGGAGGTGAGCGGCTTTTGCCTCCCTCTTGTGAAAGGGCAGTCCCGCAAGCAAGCGGGGTGAGGGAGCAGCACCCTGGTTTCTCTGCCCTTCAACACTGCAGCAAGCCACCCATCCATGACTAGGCTTGACCAAAGCTCCTGCTCTGCAAAGTGCTCCCTGAGCTGTGCTCAGGACGTGGCTGTATACTCTCCTTGGTCCCTCAGCACAGCTGGAGGAGCCCAGGCACTGGACCAGCCTCACAGAGTGTCAGCTGGGGTGAGCGGGTGAGGGCTGCCGCTGCAGGTAGGGTGAACCCATCAGGGTCAGGGTATACCAACTTTGTTTCTTGGTGCCCTCTTCCTCCCATTAAATCTTAGCACCTCTGGAATTCTGTGCTTCCCCCAGGAAGCCCTCACTCTAGGCCCGCTTCCTCCCTGGGGCACACTCATGCACACCGTTCCCAGGGGACGGCAGTCCCCATCCTGGGAAAGCTGCTCACAGCACCATGGCCTCTCTCCTGACAGCTGCTTCTGTAATTATTTGGTTGCTGTTAATTTCTAATTAATTCCTGAGTTATGTTATTAGCAGGTGGACCAGGGTGGCATGGCTGCTGCCAGGCGTGGAGTCTGGTAAAATCCTGTACCTCGTCACAGGGAAGGGCACTGCTGAATTTTTTAGGCCATTGCCTAGTTAACCATTAACAACTGGTAAAATCCCAGGTCCCTGCACAGGGCGAGTCCTCTCAGCGCTGTTAGAAAATCCTATTTTGAGTGGGTTATGAAACAGAGGTTTTGATGTGCTGCCAGGTTTGATGTGGAACTCTGGGAGCTGAACACTTGCTGCACTGTCAGCCTCCGGCCGAGTGCTGCTTACATAAAGCTTTCCTAGCAACCCCGCTTTGCTGTCTATGTCTGTCTATCCACCCGTCCATCCGCCTGTCCGTCTGTGTGGTGGAAAAACTGAACGACCCGATGAGGAATTGCACTGGCCAGCTCTTCCCCTGCTAACAAATGTTCAGTGATCTGTGGCCAGACCCGAGCTGGGGAGGTTTTCCATCACTGAGCAACCCTTCATGCAAAGCCCACCATCCCATTTGGGGCCCTTCCCCAGGACTGCAGCAACAGGAGGAAGCAAGCATCACATCCTGTGACCCACGCCAAGGAAAACAGGAGTGCTGCCATGAGAGGATCAGACATGGGGAAC
>NW_010406353.1:23466-43456 GCF_000710305.1 Buceros rhinoceros silvestris | reverse complement strand
TGCGGCCCCAGCTGGCGCTGGTGGCCCCCACACGGGCTGCCCACCTCCGGGGGGCGGGGTGGGTGGGTGGGTGCTGTGCACGATGCTCTGCTGCTTGTGCCCCTTGAGATGCGTTTGGGAATGGGGCATGATTCTTGTTATTAGCCTGGCAAAGAGAGCAGGTGAACAGAGGAAAGTGCTCAGGGGAGAAGGTGTCCAGAAGCAGAAAACTGGTCTGGACTTTGAAGGGAGAGGCAGAAAATTCAGCAGTTTCTCCTGTACACCTTTCTCCCTGTCCTCCACGGCCAGCAGCTCCTAAAATCTCTCCTAAACAAAGTCTTTTCTCAACAGAGGAGGCTTCCTTCCTGTGCCACCCTGCAGCAGCCCTGTGGGCTCCCACACACCCTTGCACTCTGGGTTGGGTGGCCCCAACCTCATCATTTGGGGGGGCCAGTGAGTGCTGCTCCCTGCTCCCGGGCCCTTTAAATCAGCGCCCGTGCCAAGGTGATTTCTCTGTGGAATTTCATAAGGAAGCGTATGACGAGGGCAGTTGGAAACCACAGCTCTGCAAGTGCTGATTACAGCCTACTGAGGAAAAGGAGATTTTATCTTGCAGGAATTCAATTATGAGAAGCAAAAAAAAAAAAAACCAAACAAAAAAACCCCCCCATGCACACTGTGTCTGGCTTGGTTTGTCCGAGCTCTCTGCACTTCGGAGGGCTTTAATTTAATAAGAAAGGTGTGCAAGCGTTACCTAAATCATCGTGCTTGCTGATGTGTGTGTGCTGATGGTTTTTTTAGGAGAAAAAAAACCCCACTCCCAAAGTCACCCTGCTGGCAGCTGAATGCAGCAGGGATGATGTCATTGGAACAGTTGGAGGAGAAAAGAGAAAAACAAGTCTGTGTGTGCTAATCCTGTTTGCTGCCCTAAAGGGAATGGAAAGCCGCCAAGGCGAGGAGTTCTGGGAAACCATATAAGGGTGCCAAACAAGCGCCGCCGCCAACACGGGGAACTGACATCTTTGTTCTCTCTAGCTCGGCAGCCAGCCAAAGGCCTCATTTCGGCGCTGCAGCATGATTACACTGGACATCTGCCAGCTGAGAGCTCTGAGCCCCTTTTCTTCTCTGTAAGCTTTTTGCCAAACATGTAACAGTTGCCATGGCAGTAGCAAGTAAAGTAAAAAAAAAAAAAAGCTTACATATAGATAGAGAGGGAGATAAAAAAACAAGAATGCAGAGGCACGCCTTGCTCCAGATGCACCACATGTGTGGATATAAAAAGGAAGCAAACCTACTAATCAAAGATGTCGGGGACAGAGGGAGGGTGAGTGGCACAGGCTGAAGGGTGACGTGAGGATAGAACAATAAGTGCATACAGGCACACGCACACCGCGGCGGCCAGGCAGGCGGTGGTGGGCTGACCCAGTGGTCTCCTCCCCTGCCTGCATGCGAAATTGCAGGCAAGCAGGATTTAAAATAGAACAACATGGTGGCACTTTCACTATTGCTTGCCCGCCTGTCTTTTTTTTTTTTCTTCTCATGTTAAAAAAAAAAAAAGAAGCTGTTCTGAAGATGAGAAGGGGGTTATTTATAAGCTCTGCATAGCAGAGGGAAGCAGGCAACCCAGATCTGGTTGCGTCTCAAGGCAGAAAATCCCCTTCTGACCCACAGTCCCGGCCAAACCATATTATTTGAAGTTGTGCCCTAAACAGTTAACAACCAACTAGCCTGCAGTCCCATGTTTATAGCAGTATTTCGTTTAACAAGGCAAGTGCTGCCAGACCCCGATGGGCAGATCTGCGCACATTAATAGAAGAGGTGTGGTTCCCTCTTGCTTTCTTTTTCCACCCAGAGATGTACGGGCTGGTTTCATTTTACAAAGCGGCTATATACAAAAAGTTCACTGTCCAGTGAGCTGGAGTTCATCTGACTATTTATAATCAGGTTGCTTCACCCCACGCCCACCCTGCAGGCAACAGGACAGCTGCTGGGCGATGGCGGCCGTGTTCGCAGCCAGCCCAGCAGTTGATATGGCCACAGCGTGTTTGCAGGCGAGGTTGCAGTGAAAGGACAGATAAAGCTGTCTGAGATGGGATGCAACGCTCAACCCATCTCCACGGTGCCCTCCTCTTCAAACCCCCAGAGGGCTCACCCACCTGCCCCAAGATGCTAATTTGCTCCACAGCCTCCTTGAGAACTTTCAAAGGTGACCCCCTTGCTTGTGCTAAGCTCAAAGGCAGCCTCTGTGAATCATGGGGAGAAGCCCCCTAGGGCCTCGGTGGGTCTCTATAATCAGTGGAGACCTCCCTGGGAGTGCTGGCCCCCCAGCAGCCCCTCCAAGGCCAGCAGCGGAGCTCTGGGCCACCAGCAGCACCATCCTAGCCTCCACCCCATTTAGTGTGTGGGTGGCCCAGAGAGGAGAACCTGTGGAGAAGGCAATTTTGGCCATTCTTTAGATGCTGTACTCCTCCCTGAGGTGCACCTCAATATCTAAATCAAGGGCAGGTATCAAGGCATCACACCTAGCAGTTTGAGTGATGTCCCCTCCCCTTCCCCCATTTTGTAGAGAAACTGAGGTACAGCATTTGCTGAGCCAAGGAAAGCTGTTTTCCTACCCAGGGGGAAGGGAGGAGAGAGGCACCTCTGCAGAGCAATTCACCCCTCTGGGCCAGAGCCGGTCCCAACCCTTGCCCAGTGATGATCGAGGATCCTCAGGCACCTGGGAACCCCTCACTCCAAAAATTATTAGCTGCTGGGGTTTTCCCAAGGTGAAAAGGCAAGCGGCAGAGAAAACCACCACCGGCTTCCTCGGTGCTCAGGTGGGCTGCATGGGGCTCCGCACTGCGGCTCAGCCCCTATCCGAGTGATAACCACCCGCTGTGTGGTTGTTACTAACCAGAGGGTTGTAACCTCCCAAAAACTTTGCCAGCACATTTTCATATATTAGAACCTGCCTGTAAAAAGACGTTTCAGGGAGGGGGATTAATGCTGCTTGGTTCTGGCCAAGTTAATAAAATATGGGCTGAGTTACTGCCAGGCTACTTAATTCATTTTTATTCAAAGTGGCTGGGTAATTTCCCTGAGGCTGGCTCAGTAGAAAGCAGAGTCAGCTCCTCTGGCTTTGTCTGCTCCTGCATGTCACCTTCCCGGCTGGTGACAGTGGCTGTGTCCCTGCAGGGCTGGGAGAGCAGAGAGCAGTGGGACTCCCCTCCAGCAAGTCAGCAAGTGCTGAGGGCTGCAGGGTGACATCCATCTTGGCACGGATGAGGTTTTGGACTGAAGGAGCTTGGGCTGGGGTCATGTGCTTGTGCAAGCTGCTGGCTGCATGTGATGCTATGGATGGCACCAAAGGTGGTCTCCTCATGGCTGCCATTCCTGCAGGTTGGTCCAGGATGACTGGGGCAGCCATCAGCCCATCAGCTGAAAACCATCAAACTGTCACCTTGTGCACCAAAAGCCAAGCCCAGCTGGGGAAGCTGATGGGACCCATTCTGGCACTGGGGCATGACAGCAGGGGTACTGTAGCCTCCCACAGCTCTTCCCTGTGGGACAGGGAGGAAGGGAAGGGCCAAGCACCTTTCCTCAAGGGGTGAGCAACACCAGCTCCCTGAGCAGCTGAAAACTCTCCGCATGTCACCAGTTCTCACTTCAGCCTCAGTGGAAGCAATATTTGCAAAGGCATCGCTGCACTTGTGCAAGCTCTTCTTCTCCCTGGTATCCTCCAGCTGATTATTTCCTGCCTTGTTCCTAAATCAGATTTAATTCCTTTACCCACCTGCATGGCAGCACTAATCACTGGCAGGCATTACAGTGCCTGGCACTAAAAATCAAAGTATAGGCGCTTTCCTACATACGCTCTGAATCATCATGAGGTTTCCAAGCTTTAAATGGGAAGCAGAACACACTGCTTTCTAGATAGAGAAATGAAACTTATACTCAGTCCTCTTGCTTCATAAGCAAGCTCTGAATCACACAGAGGGTGAGGTGCCAGAAGTGGCTCTGCTCTCATCCTGGATCCACTGCTTACTTGCTGTGTGGCCTTCAGAAAAACTCTGCGGGAGTAAATCCTGGTCCTTCCCCCAACCTACCAGCAGACCCAGGGCAGGGGAGAGGTGCGGAAGCCACAGGGTTTCATGCAGTAGGGGACAGGACAAGGAAATGTTTTCCATAAAATGAGGTACCATGCTCCCCAGGAAAACATGGCTTTTCTGCTTTCTCTGCCTTTTTCCTTCATCCTGGGCTCCCAGCAGAGGAGGGTGCTCCTGGAGCAGGAGGGTCCTGAGCAGCAGGGCTGGGAGCTACAAAATCAACTCTGTGAGGCTGCACACAACAGCTTCTGAGCTTGAGGTGGAGATCCTGCTGCTGCATTAATAAAAGCCCAGATTCCTAGGTAAATAGAGTGCATCAATACTTATTTTAGGAAACTTGGAATCATGATTTAATACTGAAGAAAGGGCTCTTACATGGTGTTTGCAGAGCTTCTTCTAATACAATATTTCCTAACTCCAGATGTGGTAACCCAGAAATCTCCATTACCACTCTAATACTATATAAAAATGATCCTTTATTATAAATCACACCATACACCAAAAAGGGTATAAATAGAGCCCCAGTGCGGCATTGGCATGCCTCATATTTCTCTTGGTTCACATTAAATGAGCCACTAAATTACAGTGTCCTTCTTTATAATATCATCCTCCAAAGCCAAGTATTTTATGTGTTACAGGGCTGCTATAGCAAGAGGAATTAGTACGGCTGGTTTAATTCAGCCAGGTCTGCCATGCATGTTATAGGAGAGAGCGTTAAAATGGACCAGAACGAGCAATTTCATTGTCCTTTCAAAAAAACCACCACTTGGAACGTGTGATTTGAGCGGGGGTCTGCTAAAGCCTGACACACTGCCTCTCTGGAGGGGTTTAGCAGCAGAGAAGTGAGGGCAGAGGAGAGGATATCCCACCTCGTCCTGCTGCTGCTGCTGCTCCAAGAGCATGTTGTCCTTGGACGCCCTCCAGGGAGCCTAGGGGAGCTAGATGGCTCCCCAGGGAGAGTCGCTAGCAGGGCAGAAAGGGGGATGCCACAGGGGCAGGGGAAGCCACCTTCAGACTGGGGTCCTGATTCTGGTCTGCTGCTGATTCCTCTACTACAGCATTGGAATTATTGGTAATTTAGGTGAATATAGATGCAAGCAGATTCAAGTCCTCACTGAGCAATGCTGGCAATTATCTAACTTCCCAGAAATGGGGAGGTATTTTGCCCACAGGATTGATGCCTGCCTGCCTGTAAAGCAGCCCAATCTTCTCCCTGATGGCCAGCCCTGCAGAAACACATGGGGTTACTGTTTGTACAGCAAAATACAAATACAATGTTCAGACTGGAGGGATCCAGCTTGGCTGTCATCCCTAATGATGGTATGCAACTGCACCAAAGAAAACCCTCCTACGGTACTAGGAGCTGCACATGCCTTCAGGGACACATAAAGTAATTCAGGTCAAAAATGTAGGTTGTTTTATTTAGCAGGAGAAGAGGTGGGGAAAGGAAAGAAGGAGAAGGAAAGAGGAAACAGGCTGCTGAAAAAATACAGTCTCTATAAAGAGCTTTTCAGGATTCCCA
This sequence comes from Buceros rhinoceros silvestris, assembly GCF_000710305.1. Taxonomy (NCBI): domain Eukaryota; kingdom Metazoa; phylum Chordata; class Aves; order Bucerotiformes; family Bucerotidae; genus Buceros; species Buceros rhinoceros. Next base: position 37,867 of record NW_010406353.1, on the reverse strand, counting down.
ACACCACCACCCCCCCACCCCCCTCCAAAATTTAAAGTGAAATGAAGCTGTCTTTCATCATTTGCTTGCAGGCTTTGCTAGGTCCCAGCTCACTCTGGCAAGGACCCAAGTCAGTTCTCTGCAGGGCAGAGATCAGGGTTAGTACATAGAGTTCATGGCCGGATGTAATGAGGAAGGGTATCTTGGAGCACTGTCCTAGCAAAAAAGGGCTACCAAACCCACCCAGGGGCAGCAGATGGGCCAAGGGCATCCAGGAGGCCCAGAGGTAGCATAAGCAGCTGGTGAGGAGTGAACCCAGGTGAAAGCCACCCAAGTGTTCGTTACCTGCAGAGCTGGAACACTTCAAGGAAATTTTCGAGCCAAATTGTCTGTGGTGAGGAAATGTGTCCTGTTACACGTGGTGGGAGGCTGCAGGCTCTGTGGCCTGTGAGGATGCCTAGCAAAGCAAACTGTGCCGTGAATAATCAATGAAAACTAAAGGTTTCTATTACCCACAGTTTTCCATGACTGCGTGAGATAATATAAAAATGGCAAGCAGCCTCCTGGAAGTGAAATAAAAACTCTACAGTGCAGCCCTTGGCATCATAGCCCCTTAGAAAAAATCCCAAAGCAAATTAGGGTTATGCAAGCTCTGAAATACCCCACCTTAGTGCTGAATTGAGAAAGCTGCCAGAACCATGTCTTGCTGCTTCCAAAAGTATCCGACTTGTCTTGGCAGGGCAGGTTATAAATCCCCTGAAGCTTAACATACAGAATCCAGCATTGAGTAGGTCAAAGGAACAAACTCCAGCCAGACAGTTGCCTCCCCCGCAGTGCTGTGGGGCTGAAGCCTCAGCACAGGGCAGTCCTAGGGCAGCTCTGTCCCTTCCTCCCAAAATCAGGGGGCTGCCCAGAGGAGGGCACAGTGCTCAACCAGTACCAGCTGTTACTGACGGGCGTGCTCAAGCACCCTTTAGCACAGGTCCACTTCAACTTGTGTGACCGTGGCTGGCAGCAACTCAGTAGGTACACAGGCATCTATAGGCACGTGCATTAGCCACAGTAGCACTGCTGTCAGGCAGTGCCATATTATGGAGTGTTTGCAGGACAAAGGAAGAAAAGGTGAGACTGGGTGAGAAACCTTCATCCCCTTCCATCTCTGTCCTCCCCCTCCTCAGCCCCTGGAGGAAAGCTCATGTAGTACTGCACCATCAGATAGTCATTAATTTCAAGGCCTTACATTTAAAATTGGACTTGCATAATAGACATGAAGGCAGGCACACAAGAAGTAGTAATTGTCTCATAAGAGGAAGGCTGAAATCTGATGTCTTTAGCTATTCCCAGGGCAGAATGGGCCATGACCAGCACGGCCTGGACCACAGTTCCCACTCCCTTAAAGTCCGGAGAGTTTTGGTTGGCCCATGACAGTGACAAAGGAGCACACAGGAGAACCTGATGGTGTTTGGATCTTGTAATTCAATACAAAACATTTCTGTCATTGAAGAAACATAATAAAAAGAAAAATGAAAAAGAGATGATGATGTAGCATTTATCACAAGGAGACAGTGATATGCTGCGATATCCCTGGGCAAAGGTTACATTAAAGGATGTGCTATCATCATTAAAGTGGTGAGCTAGCATCTCTTACAAGCTGAATTTTTGTCTTTCCTCCTTAAAAATCTACATGCAAAAGCAGAAACTTAGCTGCAACGTTGATAAAGGAGGTCTGGTCCCAAGGTGGAGTTTTTGGTCAGATTTAAAGTAAATCAAACATAACACCTTAAAAATAGCAGTGTTCAGCAAAGTCCAAGAAGCCTCAGTGATTTCTTTTCTACTTTGTAACCAGAAATACAACCAGGGTAGAGAGAAGGTGCAAAGAGAGAGAGATTAAAAGAGCTTTAATTTTAAGACTTGTCTTGTTAAGAGATAGTGTGTGACACCAAAAATGAGTCTAATTAAAAATGTTTATAACCTAAAGTTGTTTGATTAGCACTTTCAGAAGTTTCCTGATGTTTCCCATGTGGACCAGCCTTCTCTGGCTGTGAGGTTTAAGCCTTCATGGGCAACAAGGGAGCAGAGTAGCGGTTTCTATGATTTGCAGAGGGGAACAAACACCCCAGGCCAGATTCACTGTGGCAAAGTGAAGGAGATGAAGCAAAGCCTTTTAGCCGTGCACTACTGTGGATGTGGACCTTCGTTCTGGACCAGTGTGAACTCCTCCAGTACACACAGAACCAAGAGATGTGTTCTTGTGACAGCAAAGCTTTCCTCAGACGTTTGGCCTTAAGCCTCTGTAAATGCCACCAGTGCAAATAGGAGCTATACTTCGGGTTTCAGCCAGTGAAGCTGCATTGAAAAAAACCCTTTGCTGCAAGATTCAAGAGATTACCAGTCTGCAGGCTGAACAATAGCTCCTATTTTTCTGCACACTGTTGTCTTCTGGAAGTGGTTAACTTCGAGATGATGCAAATACTATTGTCAGCCCCTTGGACTCTCCCTGCTGACAATCTTAGCATTCAGCTAACGGCCCTCTCCAACAAATCCACACTGCCTCGCAAAGAGCCAAAAGTGCTTGTTGTCCCCTTCCCAGCTGCCAAAACCCTCCAGCTGCCTCCTAATTACCCCTATAATGTGCTTCTGCATATACAGTACACAGTTCTGCAGCACACAAAAATGTAAGGACAACATGAAATAAATATCAAATTAAGGAGCACAAGGGGTGCTAGAGCAACCACGTTGTTAATTTTCCTATTTAATTCACTGAAAACAGCTATTTTTCATCCAAAACTGCTGTACAATAAAGTGCCACACTTGAGCACAGCTGAATGTCAGGAATTCATTGTTGAAGGTCAGAAGAGACCATTAAAATAATCAAGTGTAACCTATTGCATAAGAGATCCAGTGTACCTCCCCAGTCATTTCTGATGCTGGCCTGTAACTTCCTTTTTGAGCTGCCACACATCTGTTAGAAAGTCACTTAGTCTTGGCTTAAAGGCTGCAAGCTCCGGAGAATCTACCCAGATGTTAGAAAAGCCTTTTCTTTGGTTGGTTACCCACATATAACAAACGCACCCTTTTTTCTTCTCTGCATATGGCTTGCCTCTGCTTCTAGCCACTGGATCGCAATGGAAGTCTCCAGTCAGAAACCTCTTTCCTACTGCAGCACTGCTGTGCTCTTATCAAGCTGAGCTCTTACATGAAATAGATCAGCGCCCTGTAGCCTCCCATCACAGGGAGTGCTTTGTGCCCTTGTACATTCTTGCAGGCATCCTTCTGAATGCTATCATTTAGTCAAGCTTACCTGGGAGATTGGGGGTCTTTGCATAAAGCTGTGTTCTTCCTCAAAAGCCATCAGGCCATCAGGGTTGACAGACAGTGTCCTTAGTACTTGACTGCCCTTGACAGTGGTGTGCTTTTGTATATAAACAGAGAAGAAATGTCCATGCCTTTCAAAGGTCTGGGCATCCTCTAATTATTTTGCAGCAGCTGTTTTGGTGGGTTGAGTAGGTTGGCTGGGTGAATGGGGACAGCCACCTTGCTGGTCGGAGATGGAAGAAGGCAGTTTGCATGTGTGGGTCACAGCTCCTACTTGCCTCCAGCTATTAGTAATAGGCAAAATGTGAGCCTTGTGCTCTTTTCTGTTCTCGTCCCTGCCACCACCCAGGCCCATCTGATTGCCTGAAAGGTACTGTTGCTCAGAATATTGCCAGTTGCTCAATGCCAGTTGTTCAAAAGCAGGCTGCCTTTGTGCAGCTCCTAGTATATCCAGCCACACCTCAGGAGCAGGCTCTTCACACATTGTTGTTTTTGAGACATCTGATCCTAGTACCACGCACAGTGTGGAGTGGCTGAAGAAACATGCAAAGATTAACCACAGAACAAAAAAACAAAGCAATGGCTTGAGGAGTGGCTCTAGGAGCTGGACATCACGTTGGCCAGGCATCTGAGAGAGAGCTTTCAATTTGCCAGACCTGTTTGCCCATTCCAACTACTAACGCTGTCTGGTTTCCATGGGTCTTTTATCAAACTTGAAAATGGAGAACGAGCCTTATGGATAAAATGGAAAACTTGAGTTTCCATTTGTAGAACCCCATGGATAAACACTGAGTGGCAGGTATGGTGTTGCTGACTCAGCACCTCTTTCTGGGTTGTGCTCATTCTGCTACAGGACATCCTTAGAAGAGGCTAAGATATTTTGTTTTCATAGCTTTTTAACCTTTTCCTTCCCAAAACATTGTTTTTATTTATTTTGGCACCTCGAATGTTTTGAAGAGAGGATAGATTTGGATTCGCTGAAGCATTTTTTCCCCTTAATCCCATTAAGTCCATCTCTAATTCTTTCCAGGGCTCCCTTCTGCAGAGCTATTTCCTCTTGGAATAATTTACTTTCTGTGAATTGGGGGAATTAATGAGGCAGATGCTGCTCTCGTCCTCATCACTGGAAGCCCAAAACAACTTCAGCAGTTTCCTGGTACCAATCTAGATTTTACTGGTGTAAATGAGGTCAGAATGTGGCTTGCTGTGCTAACTTTTGCTAAGAGACAAAGAGATTGCTGAAAATGAGAAGTCTTGTGCAGGTCGGGAAAGTCCAGTTGGAAGTGGGTGAAGTCCACGATTTCACTGAAAGGCTGATTTTCTGCATTTCCCCACTGAGAGGCTTTGCTGAGCACCACAGATAACTCAGAACACTGGTGAGCAAGCAGTCAGCAAAACGAGTCCAAGGACGAAGATTTTCAGGAGCATTGGCATCGTCTACAATTGCAATGGCACAAATATAGGTCATACCAATAAAAATGAAGGTTAAGAAACATCGGGAAAGATCAAATGGCTAAGTCAGTCTGTCATCAGGGGCCTCACAGGGAGGGAGGAAGCAGACAGGAAACGGATACGTGCAAATGGCTAAGATTTGGCATCAAAGGATGGTATCGATGGATAAAATCGAGACAGGCATGAAATCTAACTAGCACAGGACAGGAAGGCAAGCAGAAAAGTATTCTGACTATAGACTCTGGTGTAAAGTATTCAGGCTATTCCTCTGGTGGTCAGAGGAAGACTGAGGAAAACATCGATCTGCCAGCACCACAGCAGTGCCCTGCACAGGGCCTGGCCCAGGCTGGGACCCTCCAGGATCCCTCAGGAGCATCATGGGAGAGTGGGGCTCCTTGCAGAGCAGCACTCTGCCTGGTGTATTTCCCAACAAGAGGAGCAAGGCAGCTATAGCCAGTCAGCTCAACGTTGGTTCCTGGAAATGCACTGGAACAAATAATTAAACAAATTAGTCATTGACACCTAGGAAACAACCAAGAGAAGAGGAACAGCCAGTGCTGATTTGCCAGGAGCAAATAATGTCAAATTGACCCAATTTCATCCTATGACAGGGTTTGTGGATAGAGACAAGCAGGAGATGTCTTGTATCCTGACTTTAGTAAGGTCTTTGGTACTGTCTCACTTCATGTTACAAGTTGTAAACTAAGGAAACACATCCCAGACAAATTACCTTAAGGAAGGGGTGCAAAACCGACTGGAAACTGTACTCAGAAAGACGGTGTCAAAATACAAGGAAGAGCTGGCTAATGTTCAACAGAGGTCCAGCCACGGGATGATGGAATAGTGAGCATCCTTATCAGATATGCAGATGCAGATGACACCAAGATGAAGTGAGCCACAGGGGCATGAGGGAAGAGGACTGGAATCAAAAATCATCCTGACATGTTAGAGAAACAGTCTAAAATCCAAGATGTAATTCAGTAAGGAGAGAAGCAAAGTTGCGCACACAGGTAGGTATGTATAATCAGCTGCGCACAGTCAAGATGAGGGACAGATGATTAGGCAGAAGTGGAGCAGTGCAGAAGCTCAGGAACCTAAAATGAATTAGAAGTGCCATTTTGTCACGCACAAGGCAGTCACCATACCAGGGCATCCAAAGAGGACTGCCTGTAAAATACAGGGCTGGTACTTACGCTATACCCAGTGCTGCTACAGTCTTTAACCTGCTCAGGAGAGTCTGAAAGGAAGCAGGATGAAAGGTCTAGAAAACGGGACTTGCAGAGAAACATTTATTCAGAGGGGTTGTTTACTCCAGCAAGAAGGAGACTGGGGGAAACTCAGTAATTTTCAGGTATGCGAAAGATACTCCAGAAAAGAAGGGAATAAGCTATTCCCCAGACAGTTTTCTACATTCATTGCGACTGTGGCAAGAAACAACAGGCCTGAATTGCAGCAAGAATGGTTAAAGTTAGACACTTAGCAAAGGGAAAGGGTAACGAGCACTAAACCCACCTGTCTGGCAAGGATGTGAAACCTCTATCCTTGCCGCTGTTTAAGAGCAGGCTGGAAACTTCAGGAATATTTCTGAAATCAGTTTCTTGAGGTCCTTTCTAGCTGTGGTTTTCTCCGATTCTGTGATGAATGGTGTTAAATGGATATAAATTACCTCACATGGGGACACTGACATTCAGGCTTGGTGATGAATAGTGATCAACGACAAAACTGTCAGCTTGTGGGGAGGCATCCAGTAGGGTTATTACTAGAAATGGGTGTTAGCTCCAGTTTTGTTTACCATCTTCATTAATGATCTAGAAAAAGCATTATACAGCATGTTTATTAAAACTGCAGTTGATACTATGCTGGGGAGGAGATGCAATCACCAGCCAGGAGTGGAATATAACACAAAAGGACAAAAAAAGATATGGGACATGGGGAGAAAATGACCTAGCTCAAAGGACACACAGACTAATATATCTAGGGAGGAAATAGTCCAAAATTAAGATACCCTATGGGAGGACAGACCCAAATGCAGTGAAAGACTTTGCGGGGTTAGCATAGAGGAAATTGGACGGGAGTTTACAATTTGTCACGTCAACAGAAAAAGTCTCAGGACAGTTTTATGCTCCGTGACACATCCCAAGGCAGAGATAAGCAACTGCCTGCTCGCTGTTGTGCAGTATTTCCTTCTGGATGTTTCTCAGCCAGTGTGGCCACCGGGGCAACCAGCAAAAATAACTGAAAGCTGAGAAGACTGGCTTACAGAGGAAGAATTATATAGATATTCTGTGACAAAGTAACAACAGGTCCATGCTTCTGAAGTGTCAGAAAAGGTGCCCTTTTTTCCAGGCATACTTATGACAGAAAAAATGAGCATTGCATTGGTATAAGATATTTTATACTAGCACTGCTTGTTTTGGTTGGCTACAAAGTAGTTTCAAACTGATACACTAGCCTCCTGGACCTCGTCCATCACTGGCTGCTAGGGTCCGTGCTAGGATGGAGCTGTGTGAGAGCCGAGGCATCACCCCAGCACCTGCCTCAGAAGATACAACCTGCAGAGGAGACTCCTGGGGAATGCTGCTGCCGCCACGAAGTTGCAAAGGAATGGATAGCAGGTTTGCTCGGTGTGACTGGAGCCACACTGACATTCATTGATAACAATGCTGCATAAGCAAATTGAAATGATGAGCCATGTCAGTCAGAGGGGGAGAAATCAGTGCTTCTCAGGGGGACAAATCAATAGAGAAAGAGATGCTATTTTCAGGTTTCTGAAGAGGTATTACTGACAAAAAGAGCATGGATATAAAACAGAGTCCTTTAGAGACAAGATGAAGGTAAAGTTTTTTTCTGACTTGTGATTTTGAGCCTTTTCACTCTTTGTCCAGCTGGCTTTTGAGATTGAGGTCTAGGAGTGCAATGGTGTGTTTGTCCCAGCTGATACTGGGCCACGCAAGCTTTGAACAATAAGTCTTTGTTCTTTTGCCAAATGTAGCAGTGCCTGGGCTGTTTCTTCAGGGAAAAAAAAGGAAGAAACATGGGGAAGCCACTGAAAATGAAATGATGGCTCACTTCAAGGAGTGCGGCAGCACACTGTGGAGATGAATGAGCTCTGTGTGGCATGTGAGACCATGAGGAGGAGAGATCTTCAGAAAGACACCTCTTAGTTCCTCTCACACTTGCAGCATGATGGAGGACAGGACCTTCAGATACATCACTGGGATCTGCAGGCACCTGAAATGCTTTGCAGGAGGTCCCTGTTGCACACAGCTTTCACAGGGAGCGCGGGCACTGCTGGCAGGGTGTTGCGTGAGGGTGCACCTTGCCTTTCAGGAGCAGTCACTGCAAAGCAAATTTGGTGGCTCTTTCCAGCAGAAGACTTCAAATGAGGCTCAGCAGTGTGGCTGACATGCCAACGCTGACAGCTGCGGGACCACAGAAAGGTGTGGGAGCACCTGAGCTTGCAGCTTACAGAGGGGAAGACAGCTCAGCTTCTGCCTTGCAGGCCAGTGCCACCAAAACCAGGGAGGGAGCAGGGGGGAAATGAAACAGACTCGAGAGGGAAAGGCAGGCAGAATAAACACAGGGGACTGGAAGAATAAGTTTACTGAACCAACATCCTTGATTTTAATGGGGCCACTAATAGCAAGGTGAGCCCTGCAGAGTCAGTCATCTCCCACAAAATGTGGGACTCTGACAAAGCCATTCCTCTTGCTTGCTTGGCAAGGGGAACCGTGGGACCCTCAATACAAACACAACCAACATAAAGCTGAGTGGGGGTTACCTTAAACTCATCCTCACCTCACAGGGGAAGATTAAGTGATATGAAACCACAGGAGCAGCCTCGGTGGGGAAGATTGCTTCATTGGTGTTCAAACTCTTGTTGGAGTTAGGGGAAAGGGATGATAGCAGTGTGTTATATGCCGGGAAAAAATACACTTCAAAATGCAGAATACAGTGAGGTGGAGGTTTGGGCGTGGGTGGGAAAGGAGATTAAACCTATGTGGACATGTTAAAGCTGAGAGAAGAGAGAGAGGCAGAAAGACAGGAAGAAAAGAAATGTACAGGGTGGCTAACACGGTGTCAGGATGAGACTCACGTGAGCTCATCCAAATGCGTCTCAGGCCAGTAACTGCACAGCAATCACCCTGTCTCCACACTCAAAAGTGCTGGGAATGGCAGGAACAAGGTGTGGGCTCTTCAATTCTCTAATTCTCCTTCCTCATTTTGCAGAATTGCCACATGCTGAAATAACAAATGATGTATGAAATGAAAAATTGCTCCCCAACCCATGCATATAGATGATGCAGAGAGTATTTGGACGTTATTTCCTTGCAGTAATATTTATCTACATTAATGCCTCATTCAGAGGTAGCTGGAAATACCCAGAATGTGAGTGGCAAGGGGATTGGAAGAGAGATGGGGGAGAGAGGCAAAGCAGCAAGGCAGGCACTTAAGGAGGTACATACAAAGCCTTTCCCCTATAAATCACCAGCTTGGTTCTGGCCCAGGTTATTAGCAACCCCAAGGCAATATTCTGGCACCCAAAGCAAACCAGTTGCCTGCAGAGAGCAAATTCACTTAGTGGAGACTTCAGGGAACTCATTGCCATTAGGAGGCAACTTTGGGGCTGGTGTGAAACAAGCCAGTGGCCCCAGGCCTGCACCCAGGGAATGGGTATTTTCATGGTGAGAAAAGGTGGCGTGCCACCAGCTGGTGGGAGCCAGGGCCCAGCCATGAACAGGGACAGAAGCAGGGGGGCACTTCCCCATGACAGACCTGGGCAGAGGCACATTGCTGGGGCTCACACCAAGGGCAACCACAGGCAGTCCCAGCCGCAGTCACTTGGTAGCCCTGTGGTACCTCTGGAACAACTTTAGCCTCTGTCCTCGTGGGGAAGCCTTATGAAGTTCAACAGAGAGTAATAACCTCCCCTACGTGGACTTTTTACCTCTGCCTCCAGTTTAATAGGAAATGATTGCTAGCCCCAAAATACTATAAAACCCATGTAATTTTTATTAAATATGTAGGCTTTCTAGTAATTTCTTTTGAATGCTGTTGGCCCTGTTGCTGTTGCAATCTTGAAGAAGCTGTCCTCAGGACAGGGTCTGCTCCTTTCCAGAGCACAACACTCACTCTGATTTCAGTCTAAAACAAAAGCACTCTCTACTTTTGGCAAGAGCTGGTGCCTATCGTTTCAGGCAGCACCTTTCTGCCCTAGTGCTGCAGGTTTTCCTGAGCTTGACTTGGTGCAGTCTGGACAACAGTTTTGAAGGTGGATCCACAGATAAATGTGTGAATCCACTGGTTTGGGGTTTTTTTAATTTATTTTAGAGAGACAGGATAACTGTGTCCTGTTAGTGCGGGTGACCTTGATGGAGCAGGGACAGCATCAATCAGGAGGGCTGCTCAACTCCTGCGCATGCTCACCGCCTGCCCCTCCTGCCTGACAGCCTGGTCTGACCTGACCACAAGGCCTATGGATCCCTTCCACGCCTGGGGGCTAGAGATTACAAAGGCTCAGCAACAGACAGGAGAGTACCAGGCTCTTTTCCACTTTGTGAGAGGTTTCACGGGAGCCCAGGCCCAGAGGGTTGGGTAAGCTCAGTGCTTTTGGTAGCAGGAACGTTTGCAAAGGGAGTCATGGTGGAAGAACTTGGACAGAAACAGGGTGGGGGCAAGGTCTGCTTTCCTGTGGATCCCGCTGCCTCTTCAGGTATGCTTGGTGGTTTCTCCCAGTAAACACCTGGAATTTCTGTCATCTTTCTGTATGGAAGAAACACATCACTGGAGAACACTGTCACCTTTCTGCACATACGCAAACCCAAAAAGCTTCAATACTTCCTGACAGCCCAGTCCTCTGCTTGTTCTTGGTACTATGCCTGAAGGCGCAGCATGGGTCTCTAGTTTGTAATCTCCATGCATGGGATTGTGTTTCATAAGATGTTGGCCAAGCATAGCATCAGGCAGTGATGGCTAAGCACAGCAGACAGTATTTAGTATCACTGACTCGATGATGCCAGCACATAGGGCTACATTTGGAGAAGCCTTGCCGAAACTGTGGGAGAGGAGGGGGACCCAGCTGAATGCCCCATCCTTGCACAGAAGTGCCAGCTTGCAAGATGGATCCAACGGACATACAGTAGAAGAAGCAAAAAACATGCACTTGGTCGAAGTCACAGCTGGGCTCAGTGTCAGCAAAAAAAAGGCTATGGAAGAGCTCAGAGTCACTTATAAGGTAAAAGAGCAAAATACCTTGTACTTAAACAGCTAGAAACCAAAGGATTGTACAATCCTACAAGACAAATGTAGTGTTTTCCTTTTGCCTTCTCTTACACACATTTTACCCCCCCATCACCAGAACAAAGCAACTGGAAACTGCTGATAACTACCTTTGCCCTCCTAAAACTTCTTTGGCATACTTAATCTTTCAGCTTTGCAGGAGACTCTGGGTCTGACTTGACCTTCAGATACGAGGAAGTCAAGAGGAATGGCAAATACTCATCCAAGGACAGGTTTTGGCTCTCTGCCTAGTGTCTGAAGCACTTTGTGTTGTCTGAATGATAACACACTTACATGACACCAGAATATATTTCAAGTTAGCACTGAAGATGTGATCCACAGAAACTTAGCTATCAAAATTATTGACTGAGAAGTCTGGAAAATTAATCTACTTTCTGACCCGGGCTTTCTGACAGGCAGGAGCTTTAAAATGGTCAGTCCCAAAGCCTACACAAAGCTCACCACTTGTGGGACAGGACATGGGAAGCATTAGCTAGTTCGATGGTACTCACCAGAGTGTAGGTCTGGGATGATGCTACTGAGCTTGGAGTTACCCCTCCTATGCTGCTGTTAACCTGGGAAACCACACTGACCTTTTGGCCACCTCACAGTCAATCCCACCCCCCTTCAGGAATTCCTTTTGATAAATATTTGGTACATGCTGCTGGTGGATCGGAACACCTACTATTTGCTGCAGGAATTTAACTAAAAGGGCGCCTCAGGCATGGGTTCTTAATTTGTGTGTGTTTTCCAGATCAGGCACTTGGGTGATACAGTTGTGTAGAATACACATCCAAAACTCACTAGCACAGACACCCTGTCAATTCTGCAAAAGTGCTGCAGACCAGCGTGACTGTCCATAAGAGGCAGCAGAAACCTCTAGGAGCAAATCTAAACTTTTCACAAAACCAGTGCTGAAGACAATTCGTATGTAATTGGCTAAAATCACCTGGCAAGAATACCTGACTCAGCATAGCATCCACAAAATCTATAGTCTGGATTAATAAGCACCTGCACAGGCAGCATGGCACAGCAAAAATTGTTTAATTAGTGTGGATCTTAAGCTTTAAGTAATTAACATAATGCAGAGAATACTAATCAAGCCTCTTTTGGAAAAAATATCCTTGTAAAACGTGACTTTCTCTGCCAAGCTGATGAAAACCATTGAGACTACTTAGGCTGTATCTCCACACCTTTTCCCTAGAAAATCCCCAAATACTTGTCGCTGGGTATGTTTTTACATAAACCTAAAGAGAAAATAATAATTGTCACAGATTCCGTAAGTGCTAGAATTTACACAGTCTCTTCCACACCCAAAACACGACTTCAAAATTTTACTGGTGCTCCATGAATGGAGAGCTTGTTAAGGAAAGCTGGATAATAAAACATTAGCACTTGATTCAGTCTTCGCCCTTCCAAGGCTTCTAAAATACTCTTAGTATTTCCCTTGCAGGTTAATAGGAGATTATTTGGACATAATTCAGTTCAGGCAGAGCGCTGCACATTGCCAACCCCTTTAACCCAGGGTGGGTTTGAACCCTGGAAGGGGGCTGGGGAAGTCCAGAAGCAGGTCTTGCCCTCCCTGCAAAGCGAAGGAGGGCTCTTGCCTGACACTCTCCTGGCCATCCCTGCCTGCTGGTGATGGCAGCCTGGGAGAGCGGCTCTTGGGACACTGGAGGCAGCATGCACATACATTCTCGCATGCTGTTTGTGTTTGGAATAGCTGGGTTGCTAATAATATACTTAAATGAGGTTTCCAATGGGCAATGGGTGACTAAAAAAATAGGAGTAAGAACTTATTTATTCTGCCTCCTCCAGCTCTTTTGCCTAAAAGATACCAGCTCTCCAGCAGCGAGGAGAAACCAGGAAATTGGCAGTGGCCAGGAGCGGCTTAATCTAGGAAAACAGAGCAGCTTTTAATCAGAGGGAGAAGTTTCGATGTGCTGAGCTGGAGGCAGAGCATGGGTGTTGCCAGTAACTTGCTCCTTGGTGCAGGGCACCTACAGCCATGCAGAGCCCTGCCTCTCCCATGGTCTCCCTCAGCGTTACCCCTGCCTTTCTAAAAATTGTGCCAGCTGTCAGAGTGTGGGAGCAGGGAGACAGCAGGCTCTCGCAGCCACCACCATAGCCCAGCACTGGCTGGACAGACCTTAGTTCTGCAGTGGCTCTTCAGCCATTCGTATTGCACTCCTCCAGAATGCCTTCCTCCGGAAAATCCTACCAAAGAGCACCAAGTGGCTCAGAATGTTTACAGGCTGTTTCTTTTGTTTTGCAGCTTGTTCACCTGAGAGATGATGTGCAGTGGATGAGCGGTGGTTTGGGGCAGCTTCACACCCTTCTGTCCTCAGCACAGAACCCAGCAGCTGTGGTCGGATTCTCTGGGTTGAGATCACGAAAAGGACTTCCAGCATCTGATTTATGCTGCGCAATTGCTTTTGTTTTGCATTTCAGTCAGCCTGGACACTGAAAAGACATGAACGTGAGTGATTAAGAATCAAAGGCTGTCATCGCCCTTTCCCTCCCACTGCCATTGTTCTGGTGCTATGCTCCTAAAAAAGCATCGGGAGTACTTTTGGGAGCAGCAGCCTTTCTGCTATTGCCATCAGACCTGTTTCTGTGCTATCTCCCACTACCATGTTTGCATAAAAATCTGCTCTGGACACAGCTGGTGGAAAGCAATGTTTGTTCTCAACCAGCGCAGCAGTAGCTGATGGTGTGTTGACTACAGATTGCCCAACTCCCTTTCCAGTGCAGTTCTCATTTGGGGTGCTGCACAGTTCTCCTTTGCATCCAATGTGTCTGGCAAGGGGCTTCAAGTGCAAAAGCCCTGCACAAGGCAAATTCCCAGGCAGCTGCAGAAGGCTGGAGTCATCTTTCTGAGAGACTTGTTAATATGCACACCAATGCTGGGCAGCACACTGGATACCGAGTGCCAGCCAGCCCTGCCAACCCTTGTAGCGGCACAAGTGAGGGGCAGCAAACCGTGGCCCGGGGAGGGTGGGAAGGCAGGATGGGCTCCAGCCTGGAAAACCATCTCTTGTGAACCTATGTCTTCGAGTTCCTTGACTCTGAGCAATCACCGAACAACACAGCTCCTTCTTTGTTTTGATGGTCTAAATCCCTATAAACAGAGTGCTTGTTCTTTTTTCTTTAACGTCCTTTGTGGTTTCATGAAAACACCGGATGCTGCAGAAGGCTGAAGCATGAAAGGTTCCTCTCTCTATCCTGTCCTCCCCGTCCAGCAACCACACTAAAAAGAAACCACCAAATAAAGTGCTTGCAAATACCTGGACTGACAGCCGTGGTGATGGAAAGCTCTCCCGTTATTCATAGACCAAACTGAGCCCGCGCAGCAGCTGTGCAAGTTTCCCAGCTT
>NW_010406353.1:17883-23391 GCF_000710305.1 Buceros rhinoceros silvestris | reverse complement strand
AAACGAGGCCCTGCGAGCAGCTGGGCAAGTTTCCCAGCTTGGCCGCCACCAGCACTGGCTGGGGCCACCCGGAGGGCCCCACCTCCCGAAACCCTTGGCAGCACAGCGGGTCTGTCAGCTCGGGCTGCCGGCCGCGGGGTGGGTGCTCCCGGCGACAGAGGGCGGCAGCGAGGCAACGCGGGGGCGACCGCTGGAGCTACCCCAGGCGTGAGATAGGCAGGAGGCAGATCCCCATCTTCTGAAAAACACTCCCGAGCCAATGCTGCAAGCAGCTCTGTGGGTGAAAGTTAAAGCTTTTCATCACTGAAACCTTAGGTTCCTGTTTACCAAACATTTGTTCACTCTGTATGCCTTTGAGTGAGTGAGGAAAGGAGCCGCAAGGCTGGGCACAAGCGCCAAAACCCTGCTTAAGTATGTAAATCACCCTTGTGCAACTTTCTGTGCCTACTTTGGGGCTGAAAAGCAAATCCCTCTCCTCAGATTTGCTGTTTCGCATGAGCTCCTGTCACTTCCTGGTTCACCACCAAGCCGCTGTGAGCACAAGCCTCTGCCTTCCCAGCAGCTCCATCACTGAGCGCACGAAGGCAGAAGCAAGTCATTGAGGAAGCCCCACTCTGCCCTGCCCAGTGCTCCCATTGCCAGTGCTACGCTATGGAGCACATGCCCCACTGGAGCAGCGAAGGGAGAAAGACCTAAATTCTCCTCTCCCATCTCTGGGCTGGGGTTGCTACTGTCCTGTCCCAGCCCCAAACCCTCTAAAGCTCCCAAGCCACAAATTCTGCTTTTCCAGAGGAGATGATAAAAAAAAAGCTTGCAAAGACAGATACCTCTCAGATCTGAAAGGGGGAACAGATTTCGTATGTCCAGTGTAACAGAGAAGAGAGGCCACCCTGCTCACACTGCAGCTGCCTTAGGCTCGGCTTCTGGCTGCCCTGTGGTGCTACAAAACCAGGAGGGCACCAGCCCTGCTACAGGTAGAGGGGGTTATCTGGAGGGCAGGGTCTCCTTTTCACCCAGTACAGCTTCCCCTGCACAATCACATGAAGGACACTCATCAGACAAACAATTGTGGCTATTTTCTCAAGCTGATAGCACCCAAAGAGGGAGAAAGGACTCAGCTGTTCATCAGTCCTCAATCCCATGAGGTCAGAGCCCCCCTCTCAGGGGGCTGGGAACCTTTCAGCTCTCTATGACCACCGTCTCCTCTGCCTCACACCGTTGTTGCCAAGTTTTGTCTCTGCACAGCCTCCCCATCTCCAGAGGAGATATTTCTTTAGCAAAGCAATGAAATGCACCCACAAGGCAAGGAGAAGGAGCTTGCCGGGGCAGAGGAGCAGGCCCACACTCGAGGCAGCAGCATGTAGAAGAGAGGGTCATTCCAAAGGCTAATGACACACAGCACCCTCTCTGCTCTCCCACCTGCCTCCCTAGCAGGGGGAGGGTGGAGGGCAGGCATCGAAACTACTCCCGCTTGAACGCAGCTCTTTTCATTCCTCTCTTTGCTGTGAGCAACTTGATCTCATGTTGAAATTCAGGTTGGGTGATCTGACATGCTATCAAAAGTCAGCATGGTTGTTGATGTGCCTTGAATTCATCAACACACAGTTAGGGGTTTGGTAGACAATTTCGTTATTCAATTTCTGGTTTCTCACCCCACAGAGGCCTTTGCATATGACATCTTCATCTTGCTTAGGAGACATGCGCAGCCCAGTGCAGCTTCTCACCATGTCATGTACCCAGAAACACCTGGAGGCTACTTGCCTACCTCATATTATTGTATTTATATTGCTGTCTTTGCCCAGCGAGGGCTTCTTCTCATTGGGCTCAGCAGAATAACAATTTGGTCACTCACGCAGGAGCTCCAGGCCCCCATCTCTACAAGGACTTCTTATCCACTCAGACTGAAGTCCATCAGGCTGGTGGTGTGGCTATGCCATCCCCAGTCACCTGGAAGGCGCCTGTTCTGTTTGGTCCTGCAAACACCACTTCTACGACAGGCTGCACAACTGAAATCCAGAACAATTTGGTCCAAAGCTTTAAGTAAGCCTCACTCAGGAATAAGTGCAGTAAGGAGGATGGGTTTGCTGCTGAGCACAGTTTGCAAAGTCCATGTGCTTGAGCTTTGCACACAAATGTTCCCCTTCATAATAATTTCTTATGGTTTTCTTAAGCAAACCAAAGACAAGGATTAGTTTACACAAGCCAAAGGCATGTGCTGTCCCATGGTGGGTCTTTCTACTGTCCTGGCCAGAAAGGAGCTGCTGTGCTCCAGCCAGTTCCCCAAGCTGGGGGAGCCTGGAAGGGAAACCCAGGGGACCAAGACTTTGAAGCATACCTCTGAACACACTGTCCAAGAAGTTTAATTTATGACAGAGATCCATAGGCCCCCAATTTCCATTGATTTGACTGGGGGTAAGAGGCCAAAGTGTCTTTAGGTATTTGTAAGTTAACCCTAAGATGAAGTCCTTACTGGGGCAGGCCTGGTATGAGCAGGAGAAAACATTCCCAGCAGAGGAGTTACAGTCTGAGTTTAAGGGTAAGATGTAATATAAGACTGAGCAGACAAGGGTGGAAGGTGACAGAAGAAAACAATAAACCAGAAACTTGCTGCCTACTAGGCAACAGCTTCAACTCACTGCCTGCCGGTTTTATCCCACTGGAGGACTGAGAGACATGTCTCAAAGATTTTAACGATCAAAGATTTCTTAGCTCTGGCTTTCTACTTCTTGTGCCTCCCAGAGACATTTTTATCAAGAAAATGTCACTGGATTGAGCTATCCCCTAGATTTTGTGCTAGCTGGGAATTCATATACCACCAGAAGCTCAGATCCGGAGTAAATGTCTCTTCCAAACGGCTCCCTTGAGACAGTGAAATGTGTAGAAAAAAACATAGGTACAAGTGCTTATAATGTAAACACTAAGCACCCGTGTGTGATACAAATTAGCTACCCCCGCTACATGGACATCAAACCCTGCCCTGCCTCTTGGTCTGTCTCAGAGCTGGATTCTTGCATTGCAAGTATGCGCCGTGTCCTGCTGGTTGCCAGATGCTAGCAAGAGTGCTTTGCAGTCATAACCAGCAAATAGCAGTGCTACTCTTGATGAAGAGCACACACCAATGTGGTAACTGCGTGTAGAGGAGAGCAATACCTGCTCTATCCCCTTCCAGCACTGCAAGAGCAAAACACTTGCAACAATCGCCATGCGGAAGTGACAATTCACTCATTGATCACTACATCTGGCTTTGTGGGAAGTATTGCTAATGAGGCAGCTAGCTCAGCTCATGATTGCTTGAATTGAAGTGTGACCAAGGCCCAGCATTAGCAGCCCAAACCATCTTCCACAGGCATTATCACAGGTGTACTCTAATATTAAAAATAACCAGGATTGTCCGCACCCGCTTCCAAGACCTCCACCTCACTGTGAGCCTGACACTGCCATAGGTGCAGTGCCCTCAGCTCTGGATGAATGGCACTTGGTGGGCCCAGGTGCTACAACAGAGGCGCTGTCGCTGTAATTTCCCCAGCTCTACCCACAGATATAAATGTAAAAATCAAAAGCTGCACGGCTGACACACCTAGAATACATCTTGGTTCACACTGACTCTTCATTCCCCTGCTTTTGCTGGAGGCTTTTTAAAACCCGAGCACTCACCAGAACAGTCTCTGTCTCCTTGTGTTATTTTATTTTAGAAGGTGCTGCCCTGAAGAAGATTAAGTAATTTCATGAAATATGTAACTAACAGGTCACTTGGCTAAGTAGACCAAGCCACTGTCCTATAGTCTCCTTCACCTCTTCATTAAATCTAAAATCAGTTAATATATAAAATAAATGCGGTGGCATCAGAGACTCTAAGCTGACTAAGAATTTTGAATTAAGAGTACAGAACAACCTGAAACTGACTTTGCAAAAGAAACTGGAGCACCCAAGGGCTCAGTCTGGCTTCACAGAGGCACAGCATTTCCATGAAATGGCTGTGAGCTGAATAAGCACTCTGAGTATTAATATTCAAAGCAGGGCATCACATATGGCTTATGAAACACCTCTTCATGTGGATTAAAGACCTATTCTCAATGCACTGAGCTTCCCACTACAACTGGAGCCACTAGGCTCTGAATTCATTACCATAGCACACTTAGTGGATACAAAATTTGGAAGGCTTTCCTTTCTATTAGCCTCCCTCTCTAACTACTAAGGTTCAGCATCATACCTGACTTGAGTAATGATGAGTCCCAAGAGAGTGAACCCAGACTTCAAGGCAGCACAGCCACTCTGAGTAACCTCTGGCTCAAGGTGAGAAGCTCACATGGGATTAGTGAGCTGCAAGCTGCAGCCAGGTGGAAACATTAATGGCCGTCATTAAGGGAGATGCGGAAGGGTTTTCCTTGGCCAGTGTGGACAGCAGCATCTTTCCAAGAACTGTGCTAGCTGACCTGGTTTGTACTCTGTGCTCCTGGTTACCCACACAGGCTGCTGCACCGTCCCCAGGTACCTGCTACTGACAAGGGCAACATGCTGCCATCCTACCAGCATCATTAGCACTCAGATGGGATTGTAGACATTACAGACCCGCTTACACTTAGAAAAGGACCTTAATGCAGGGCAGCGAAACCCTCTGTAGATGCTTTCTATGCATTTTACTTGAAGGAAAGTCAGATTTTTTGTTTCTGGTCAAATATATGTCATTATACATATGTATATAGCACACACAGAGACAAGTTTGATTTGGTAACAGTTTCCTGTTGCAGTGAAGCATCTTCCCACACTGCAGTGCAGTATCTTCCGTCCATGTGCTGCTACTGAAAAATTAACATCTCCTGGCCAAGGAGGGCAAGTTTGTCACTGTGGTATCACTGGATATGCAAGAAGTGGTGCAGTGCACTTGTTTGGTTTATTTTCCCAGCATGTGGCTCCTCCAATTGCTCGCTCTGCTCAATGCTCAGGAAGGAAAGCAAAGGTTTTGGTCTGTTCCAGTGTATCCACACCTATTTTCAGAAAACATTTCCCTAAGTAGGCCAAAAATGTCTCTTAAAGCTTGAGCTTTAGAGGATACATTTGTAAGGCAAGTCACACTTGAATGGGGTGACCAGCTGTTCTACTTTTGGAGGTACTGTCCTAGTTCTCAGAAAGCCAGTCTGCACTGCACCCCCCATAGAGGAGAGAGGACAAATGTCCTACTTTCTGTTCTTGGTGGCCTATTTGTCCTACCATGAGAAAGTAAAGTGTGTGACTGCACACATGAGAACAGAAGAAACTCTCCCCACTGTATGCCTGCACAGAAAGCCAACAGAGATGCAAAATGCCCAGACCACTTCCAAGTTACATCTCAAAATCCAAACATTTCACCTCAGACTCTTGTTTTGCAGCTCTGTTAAGGTGCAGCAAATGCTATCAAAAATTGGTTTCCCTGCTCTCTAATGTCACCTCCACTCTGAAATCTCACCTTGTTAACATATGCGGTTCACTGGTCTGTCTCAGCTAGTGGGAGCATATTATCACTTAGCTCTG
>NW_010406353.1:16343-17769 GCF_000710305.1 Buceros rhinoceros silvestris | reverse complement strand
GATGGCTACATTTACATTTCCCCTATGCCTGTTCAGTAGGACAGCAAGGGACACTCCTGAAGCTGTTTTCAACTCTATTAAGTATGTACTTCAGCTGAAGTGCTGGGCTAGACTGATGCCATGATGAGAAAAGGGCTACTACATCAGAGGCCTAAGCTCTGAACTGAGACTATTTTTGGTTAGAGACTTCAGAAAAAAATCTTTAAATACAAAGAATTTCTTCTGGAAATCTTGACAAACATAAAAGTAATAGTCTCAGTAAAGATCCTGCTCCTGAGCAGCAGAAGCAGCAGGCAGCTGTGAAAATCATAACATCATAGAAACATAGAATGTTTGAGGTTAGGAGGGATCTTTAAACGTCCCCTGCAGTGAGCAGGGACATCTTAAACTAACCAGGTCACTCAGAGCCCCATCCAACCTGACCTTGAATGTTTCCAGGGATGGGGCATCTACCACCACTCTGGGCAACCTGTGCCAGTGTCTCACCACCCTCATTGCAAAAAATTTCTTCCTTGTATCTAGCATAAATCTCCCCTCTTGTAGTTTAAAATGATCACTGCTTGTCCTGTCACAACAGGCCCTGCTAAAAGTTCATCCCCATCTTTCTTGTAAGTACTGACAGGCCACAGTAAGATCTTCTCGGAGCCTTCACTTCTCCAGGCTGAACAACCCCAACTCTCTCAGCCTTTCCTCATAGCAGAGGTGCTCCATCGCTCTGACAATTTTTGTGGCCCTCCTCTGGACCCACTCCAACAGTTCCCTGTCTTTCTTGTGCTGAGAACTCCAGAGCTGGATGCAGTACTCTGGGTGGGGTAGAGGTGCAGAATCCCCTCCCTTGACCTGCTGGCCACACTTCTTCTGAAGCAGCTCAGCATAGAGTTGGCCTTCAGGGCTGTGAGTGCACCTTGCCAGCTCATGTCCAGCTTTTCATCCATCAGACCCCTGAAGTCCTTCTCTGCAGGACTGCTCTCAATCCCAGCATCCCTGCTTCATGAAGGCAGTGGATGAACACATTTCTGCATTGTCTGTATGAAGCTTTAGCCAACAAATGTTCACTGAATCCCTGTGTTACAGAGAAAATGGATAAAATTCGAGAGCATGGGTAAAATCAGAGAGCATCCCTAAATTAGAATTACCACCCTTTTTTTTGTCCTGCAGCATTTATTGTCAGTCTCAGTTGTCTTCTGCTCCTCTTCTGCTTACCCGGGTAAGAGGCATGGAGCAGCTTCACATTTGCTTAGACAACTTTTAACACCAGAACCACTCTGTCAGTTATGCAGACAGCAGGAGGGAGGAAGGGAGCGATACCATCCGTGCACTTTATCCTTCAAACATCCCCAGCCATCAACAAAAGCTGTGTTCTTAAGTAAGGATAGAACTTGGACTTCCCAGGCATTATTCAGCTTCTCAGAGCTAATTATCTCTG
>NW_010406353.1:4673-16216 GCF_000710305.1 Buceros rhinoceros silvestris | reverse complement strand
CTTTCCCTGGGTATCCGTCTCCCACGGTGCTGGTGACTGCATTTCTACAGGCTTTTTAAAATAGTCCAAATGCTATATGGCAGAGTTTCCTGATCTTTTGTGGGTTACATATCAGTAGGTAGAGAAAGCTGACCTGACAGATCAGATCTGCTGTTTCACACCCTTGGTTTCACACCTCTCCATTCACAAGCTGCTTTGCATTTCTCTTTACTCTGCAGTTTCAAACCTTGTAAACTTTGATCAGATGTTTGATCATAGGGTGGCAGGGATTCAGGGGCAGGAACAAGAACACACCCTCCCTTCTTTCTTCAAGCATCTATCCCTCAATATCAGTGACTGATTTTTGTAAAAAATGGGTAACACACTTTCAGAGAATATATATTACTTTCTATGTTTGACATTTTGGGTTAGTCAAAGCATAATTTAGCTTCTCAAAAAGAAGGAGTTTGTAAGTAGTCTTACTGCTTACAATTTGGGGAAAAAAAAAAAAACAACACACAACAAACCCCAAGACTCCTGCATTTGCTTCTGAGAGTAGACGTCACTTTTCCTTCACTTTCTGCACGGACAGTAACAATGGGTTTATCCATCTTGTTATTGTAGCCATGAATAGCCAAGAATGGAAAAACCAACATCTGAAACTGGGTGAGCTTTTGAAGCTACCTCTGTACAACAGATTTAAGATCACTCCCACCCCTAGTGAGTCACTAACTCTCCCTGCAAACCCTCGGGAAGTTTGAGTATGCATTGTACACAAAGCCCTCTGGCAGAGGAAAGAGAACATTTTAGCTGTGTTTGTGTGGCACTGCCTCTGACTCTGCCACATGCCATTCTCACTCAGCCTGCAGCACATCTGCAGGTTCCTCAAAACATCTGCTGGGGCTCCTGGTAAAATGTTTTTGCATTTCCTGGTGACTTGGGATTTCCTTGAATGTTAAGGACACTTGAAAAGGAGCAAGGTATCACCCTTTAGCACCATCGGAGGGGCAGGCAGACTGTGACAAGATGTTAGAGTCAGTTAATCCAGTGCTTGGCAGAGTCCCATGGCTCTGTGGGAATTGTGTGGTTAATGCACTTTCCTGATTACAGCAGTAGTTATTAACCAAAGGACACATTCAGTGGGTAAGGGTGGGAGATTCTCAGCTGCCTGGCTCAGATGGGAAGAAAAAATTACCCCCTAGAATTTCAGGCTTTGAGGCAGAAGGACAAAACATGAAGGGTCTTTGTGAAAGATGCTAGCTATCATCAGAGAAAGAAGCTCACTCCCCACATGCCTTGTTTGATTGTTGGCTGAGGCAGAAATGCTTTGTGCCCCTGGGTGCAGCTGAAGGTGAGGTGCTGCTGAAGTGTGGGTGACAGGCAGGGCGGGAGCGACGCAGTGAAGCCAACACAAGAGCCAGTGGCAGGGCCCAGCTGGACAACCAGAGATAAGTCCCCTCGTCCAGGGCAGCCTTCGCAGGGCATCTGGCACAAAGAGCAATGAGACTGGCTTTACGTTGTCAGGATGAGCCCTGCAGAGCACAGCTACTATTTGCTTCAGAGAATGCATTTTTGGCACCCATTGTACAATATGTTGCTGTCACCCCTGTGACAACTCTGTAATCTCTTCTTTCCCTTCCATTGTTATTGTTCCAGTTTCCAAGGAGCAGACAAGAAGGATTTACTCTTCTGGAGTGGGATAATTCCTCACCAGGAAAGAAACAAGGAGAAACAGACTTGGGAAATTCTTCACTTGTCTATTTTTATTTACAGTGGAGTTCCTGTTATTACCTTGACCAAAAATAGCACAACAGCAAGGCTGCAGCCAGGTTTCCTTTGCCTTTCTGCGGGAGCCCATTGATGCCAGCCCTGGGCAACAGCCCCCTCTGGGCTGCCCACACCCACAGCCCCCTCCCACTGCCTCTCCCCATGGCCAGCACCTGGGCAGCCCCACATCTCGTGTGCTTGCCTGGGGTCATGTCACTCTGAGCAGGTATCAAGGGTTAGAGCTGGGCCAGCTCCAGACGAATGACAGACTCTATTATCCCCTCCCTCCCTTCCCCAAAGATGGAAAGAGAAAAGGAGCAAGGGAGAGAGACTTATGGATTTGAAAAGAAAACTAAAACTGCTTTAATGAGAATAATAATAATAAAATGATCTATATGAAAATATATACAATACCAATACCAAACCCAACCCCCCCAAAGGTAACCACATCATGGTCACCACTGATGTTGCGGGGCAGACACTGGGGAAGTCCCAGACTGGGCTCAGCAGCAGACAGGAACCAGATGCAGGAGCTGGATTCTGGAACTGGATTCAGGAACGCACAGATTGGGATCAAAGGCAGAACAGACAGAGTCCTCCTCAGACACTGACCATTGAAGAAGAGAGTGAGAGAGTGCAAGACCTTCAGCTCTATACTGAATATGACATCTATGGGATGGAACACCTTGATGGTCAGTTTAGGGTCACCTGTCCTGTCTGCTCCTCCCCACAGGGGTGGCCTCTCACTTACTGCACCCCCACCATGGGACACAGGATGTAGCAGTGACCTTGGTCTGCACAGGAGCAAGTGTCAGCAAGAGCCTTTCTGCATCCCCGTCCCTGGCAGTGACTGTAAACATCCAGCGTTGTCACTGCTAGAAGCAGACACTGTCTGCACAAACACGCTGTGAACTTCAGACAGTGCAGGGACTTGGCAGAGGCTGAGCTGGAAAGTCAAATCACTAAACAGAATTAGTCCTGTTCTAGCTCAAACCAGGACAGCAGGCTCGGCTGAAACTCCACTTACAGCTCCCTGCAAGTCCTATCTGCACTTCAGGGTCTCAAGACAGCTGGTAGCAGCACCGGCGATGGTGCTGGGGGTGGTGAGACAATCCTGACACCTCATGCTGCCCCTGCATTAACCACAGTCACCCTCAAGGGTGTTATTGTTAAACTACTCGAGTTTAATATTCACCAGCAGAAGCAAACTGTGAGGATACCCCCGTCAAAAAGTAACATGCTCTGTACTTAAGTACTGCTAAAAAATGAGACAAAAAGAGGCAAAGTGGAGAGGCCTCCACGGGTAACAGCCTCTGTGTGGAGAGGCTATCAGGCTTCCAGCGGCAAGGTTACACCATGCCCACAATGACGGCAGGGGGAAAGCAAGTGGCAGCAGCTGAGTTATCACCAGATGAGTTACCATCCTTTCCTCCTCAGTAAGGACATTCATGTAGGACAAGATTTTCAAAGCACCTCCAGGTGTTAAGCACCCGTCTCCTGTTGACCATGGGTCAGCGCACCCAACCCCCTTAACCTCCTCTGGAAATCTCATCTTTTGATGATGTTTTGAAGGCTTCAAAGCTAAGGTTTGTCTCTTTGAGGCAGGAAGAAAAGGAGGAGTGTGGAAGCGTTAAAGCAACTAATCTTAAAGGCCTTTGCCTAGTCCATTCAGGGTGCAGGGCCTCTCCAGGAAGCATGAGGTGACTCACCAAGGGGGAAGCCTTCCCTGGCCAGTTCTGCAGCTGGCATGACCATGACTACACTCTCCCAGCGAGGAAAGGGACAGGACCGAGGAAGACAGTGGCAGAGCCATAACCTTGGCATGGGGCTCGAAGAGCCTGTAGCAAAGGAGTAATATCTCCTACCCAAGTAGACCAAAGTGCTCAACAGTCTTGACTGCAAAGTCACCTGTGCTCATCCCTGCCTTATGGCCAGGCAGCAGAGGCATGGGCAGTGTGTGTGCCTTGGTCATGGTTGGAGTTAGGACCCGCTTCACTTGGCTTTGCTTCAGGCATAAGCCCTTTCTTTTCTGCACATCTCCCCACCTTTCCCCACACCTGTTTTCCTTGATACGAACTGGAAAATACTCTTTGAAACATTTCAGACTTCGAGGGAGGAAGCTGCTGATACAGGCTTCCTGAAAATATGCAGCTGGATGGGGTCTCTGCAAATCCTCCTTCAAAGGGAAAGAATTATTATACCTTATTAAGCATCAGATAATTCAGTCTTCAGCCCGTGGCCCGCTCTTATATAGAGTTACTGGGGTTTAATATATGCAAACCGTAAAGTTTTTTTTCCTATGATTACAGTTTCCATAGCAGTGCTAGTATGAGTAGATTCTCCGAGTGCTCATTTTCTTCAGCATTGCAAGAATTCAGTCAAAGCCAGCCTTCAGCCCTGTAAGAACCATAAAAATCCGCAGGGAAAAAAAGAAGTCTTAAATAGTTCCGCCACTCACTGAACACTTCTTTCCTCCAAAACAGATAAGATAACCACAATGAAAAGTTCTGTTCTGCGGTTTGCCCTGCATGGGAAGAGGCAGAGGGTTTGGGGGGTTTCCTTTGTCAATTTTGTTAAAAAAAAAATAACAAAACACTGTAGTCTGAACGAGAACATCACCACACTCTCTCCTTTTCTCGCATTAGAAATACTTCCCAGTTGTTATTTGCTTTAATTTGGAGAGCTGACCAGCATCCCAGTCAAGCGCAGTGGTAGGTTCACGCCCTTGCTGGGCTGGTCCCGGACAGAAGAGCCCTGCTTAGGAAAGACAGCAGTAGCACCTGCCTGGAGTTCACCCCCTGACCTCCCACCCCGCTCCTCACAATGATGTCATTTTCACAAAGTGCAGAGCACTCTCCTGTTTCTGTTTCCATCGCAGTATCACCACCAGCAATGAGAAGGATGATTTATTTGGATTACAGTACCAAGGCACTCCAGTCAAACAGGCAGGCCCCCTGCGCGCCAGATGCAGGGCAAAACAAGAAACGCTGAAGGTCACCTCCTCCCTTGTGAACTTGCCGTCTGGAAGAGAATTTGTGTGAATACCTTAGCAATGTAAATACCATCCTACAGTTCACTAATGACCTCAGTGAATCAAGAGGGGGCCTTTGTTTACCTTATGAAGACTTCCTGAAATAGCACAGCAAACAGAAACATCACTTGTGGCTCCAGGGCCCATAAGAACTTTGCCATCCCCATGGTCCCACCTCTGGGGTGGGGCAGTGGGGAAAGCCCCTGGGGGCAGCTCTGCCCCACTACCACCCCTGCAAAAGGGCCTGTCCTGTCACCGTATCGCAGCAAAGCCCCAGCTGCTCCTTCCTTCCTCCTCCAGCTCTCTGGAGTTGCATTTCACCTGCAGCACAGACAGCTTTTATGTATCCCCAGGATCAAGAGAGGGGAGGAAAATACTGTTTGAGGAAATGGGGATTTGCCAGCACTGGTGCTTGCTCCGCTGCATTTTACTGGCCTCCACGTAGTGCATCCACTGGAGATGTCAGCACCCACCGCCCTTTGGCAATGATACCATGTTTCCCCCCCACTCCCGCGCAGGGATGTGTGCTTCCCTTAGCTGCTGCGGGCTGCTGCCCTGCAGCCGTGGCTCACAAAATTACTTCTTAGCCCAGAAATCCCACCAAAGCCAGTAAAAGAGCTCGTATCACCAGATAGGGCTTGCGCCTCTGGGAGTGAGCAGAGTGGCAGGGAAAGGCAGCACAGAGCTAAGCGAAGATGAATGGGTATATTGTTTCTGCCCGCCTGCCTGCATTTTTATTAAGTGCAACATCTTTCATAAGATATTAGAGCTGGTTGACATTTCTCAGCCAACACTTTTAAAAAAAATATTTCAGCCAAAAGTTGCTTTCAGAAAACATTCTGGTTGGAATGCAAATGTGCCAGCTTCGTATTTTTTTTTCTATTTTCACAGAAAAAGACCTCCTTTTTTAATGTTTCTTATTCCTGCTCCATTCCTTCAGCTGAAAAAAAAAAAGAGTAAAATTATTATAGGGCAGTAGGTTTTGGATTAATGTTGACAACCATTCAAGAATACTTTACTCAGCATGGTTTGTTTTTGTGAAAATCCTGAGCTACCTTCAAACTCTTCAAACAACACTAAAAAATCCCAGGTGTCACTTCTTAGCTTTTTAATCAAACCAGGGATCTGGACCCAAACGTTGCCAAAGTGTGGGTGGGTTGATTTGAGTTCCTCTCTAGCACTAGCTGTACCCAACACTGATATGGATGGAGTTAAGCCAGGCGGGAGGAGTAGGTGCCCCAAGCCACAGCATGCTGGGAGGAGAACAGGGCAGCAGCCCTGGACTGGGGAGGCATGGGGATCCTTGAGAAGAGCTAGTGGCAGGGGAAAGGTGTTTCTGGCAGCAGAGGCACTGGGGAGATGGCAAGCAAGGAGAGGGGACAAGTGCCCAGCACTCTGCACTCCAGCATGCCCAGGCCGGGTGGGTCAGTCCACCAGTGCTCACAGGCTCTGGCCCCTGCCTAACGGTGGGAACAGGCAGCACCAGCACAGGTCAGTGGGACTTGCCGGCAACACTCAGGCCTCAAAGAGCGTGAAAGGCACAGCTGGAAATCTCGGCGTGGGTAGCACTGCTGCAGTACTGCTCTCTCTCCAAAATGCTTGCCTAGGCAGCTGTTCCCAGGGCTGCAAAAACAAAAGGTGTGAGAAGAGAAGGAGGCCCCAGGAAAGGACAAGCTACAGCTACAGAGTGTGACTATCATAAACAGCTAATTTAAAGGGCTTAACTCAAGGCCTGTTGTGGGCATCTCAGTGGCACACAGGCTGCATCCATTATGTATGGCACAGAAATTTGCTGATTCAGCTGTGAGGTTTTTGACGTGATGGCAGCTGAATTTGCACTTTGCAGCCTTCATCTGTCAATTCACCCTTTTAACTGAACAGGTATGCTTTTCACAAGCCGCCATTTCTCCAGCCTGACAAACAGTTTCTAAGACATCCCTTCTCTTTCAGCTGTTTGTCACTCACTCAAGCTCCTTCAGGGATAGACTTTTTTTCTTTTTCACAGCAGAGCACTTCCTCTCCAGCCCAACTGGCTGTGCAGCATCATACTGCAGAAACTCTTATGCAGCACCAGAAGGGAAGAAAAGAGCTGGGGAAAGGTTAGGGTGTCACATGCCCTCCTCCACGGATGCTGTAATCTGATATGCTCAGCTCTCAGTATCCGGGGTAATGAGGGTGAAGAAAGAAAAGCAAAACCATAATACAAAATACATGTAAATAAGGCCCCAGGAAAGTAGGGCTTTAATACCTTTACCTCTGAAAAAACAAGTTCAAGATGCAGTATGAGGTTGTAAATAAAAAGAAAAAACATTGCACATTATACTTTATAATGGCTCTGAAGAGTTCTGGGTTTTTTAAACATGGCACATCTAAACTGCAGCTCAGATAATGCACCCACGGATAATTGAGAGTTGACTGTAAAAAATGTTTTTTTGAATGACAGCTTGAAAAGTTCATGCACATTGCTCATGACAAATCCCCTAATTATCATTTCCATCAATAGACTGTTAACACATATTCCAGGCACTACAGGCAGGAGAAAAAAAAGAAGAGGGAAGTACCAGAGCGTTATTGTTAAGGTGATAAAAAGCCCAAATTCTAAGCAGTGTTACCAAAGGCTCAGACAAGGTCAGCTGAGACGAGGATGGGATTTCTACCTACACATCAAGGCTGCCTACTGCTGCCTATGTTATACGGCATGATAACAGTGAGTTTGTAGAAGTGGCCCTCAAACTCATGTTCGATGGCTTAAGCTGAGCTTTAATTAGCAGCAGGCAGGGAAGGAGAGGACAAGAAGGGCAGAACCTGTCTGGGGGGCTGTCCCTCCCTCCACAGCTTGCTGGGTGGCATAGACAATGAAACCTGGCAATTCTTGTATCCCTAATAAGATGTGTGAACATAGCCCTAAAATAAAACTAAACTGCATTTTTTACCACTGCCACCCCCACAATGAGAAGCCCATCTAATGTGCTGTGTGTAAGTAATGCCGTTGGCAATGTCTCTTCAGAGGTGGAGAGTTTGGATTCTAGGAGTGCATGTCCAGCCAGTCATTAAGACAGAGCCAGTCACAAAATTTAGATCCAGTCCTGACAAAGCCTTCAAGTACATCCATGTTTCAGCTTGTGTTGCAATATGGGGTTTGGCTTTGCCCGTCCTGAAAATAATTACCTCTGAAGCACAGTGTTCTCCCCAAGACTGGATTTCCACCTCTTAAACATAGTTCATGAATTTAGATGAGGACTAGTCAGTGGCCAGTTCATGAAGAGACGGAGAGGCCAGTTCAGACCTCTGGCTGAGGAAGAGGGAAGCATCACCTGAAGCCCTCACTGCATCTTCATGTGCTGTTGTCTCTCCCAGCTTGGCTGCAATCAGCAGTGCTGAAGCCCACCAGGACTCCCCCGCCTCAGTTCTAAACCTGGGCAGATCACAGCTATTCACACAAAGCCTTCCTAGCTCAGCTTCCAGCTGGTAGAAAAGCCCAGTTTGAAGATCCATTTCCAGAACAAACAGACCACATGTCTAAGCACCTGTGAGCAATCAGAGGGAGAGGCTCAGAAAGGTCTACCCAAACGCTGCAGCTTGAGCTCAGCACTAGGCAAACACTGGTGACTCACCCAGGCTGAAGCTGAGCATGGTGATCTGCCTCTCGCTCTGTCAGCTGCACCCCAGCAGTTACACCCCAGCAGCTGAACGCCAGCCAAGGGCACCCAGGCAGAGGGCCCTGTGGACCCACAGAGCACAGGCAGTGCTGCAGGCACACCAGCCAACACACCTTTAGGAGGGTGCAGAGGACTCAGATTATGGAGATGATGCTAATCATGCTATTTTCGTCCCTTCATTTCATAACAGGCCCTCGAGCCTGCACATGGTGTTTTTCTTCCACTCTGGACACTGGGACCATTTTCAATGGTCCGTAGGTTAATATCACACAGGCAGGGTGGTTTCTTGGCTCCTGCTGGCTGAACCTTTCAGCCAGAAGGTGCAGCAAAGGAGAGGACAGGAAAGGCTCTGAAGTGCTCCCAGGAGTTTCTTCCCCCAGGGTGCACAGTAGCTCCCCTGTCCAGTCTAAGAGGTGTGGATCTCCAGGGTACCAATCTGGGTGGCTCCGAAGCCCAGACCTCCCACAAGAGAGCTCCAAAACAAGTGCCCTCACCAGTGCCCAACTTGGAAGAAGGTCTCGGCCTTTCTCTAAGCTCCCAGGCCACCACAACTCTGTAGACTCCACAGGAGGAAGGCAGCACACTCTGGGCGGGGGGGAGGGAGCACCTGGCGCCTCTCCTTCTGTTCCCCAGTACCCCTGCTCCCCAGTCCACTCTGTCATGTATTCACTTCTCCAGTGGGCACAAGCCTACCAGCTTCATGGGCCACACAACCCAAAATGATGATTTGGGAGCAAAAGTTTACCTAGCAGAGCAAAGTCCAGCAAACCTTACGAAATCCATTATGAAACTCCATACTCAGATCTCATGTACCTGGAAAGTCCTTTGGTATACTTGTGACAGAGCGAATCCTAAAATGGAGAGATCTTCTAATGAAGCATCAGTGAGATTTTTGTCACTTGCAGCCACTGGGTCAGAAGGAACAGGCTGCTTCTTGCAGTGACCCATTTACTTTTCCTCTTCGTGGCTGTGCCTTTCTCATTTAGATCAGTTTGCTTTTGCCAGATGGAGTCAGAGTCACCACTCTGAATCCAGCTATTTTTTTCCTTGTTTCTTGGAAAGCACCAGTCAGTACCATGTCAAGAAAAACAAACAGAGAGGTTTGCTTAGGATCTATTTAAAGCCAAGCATCAGTGGTAGCTTCAATAACAACCTGGGGGCCAGCACTGATGTTTGTGGCAAGACTGGGGCTACTGTGCATGAGAAAGGCAGGATTGTTGCAAAACTGCAGCGAGCATCCCATCTTTTACCCAAAGAGGTCATAGCCATGCACAATGCAAGCAAAAGAGCTCTGCTCCAGCGTGGACACTGTCCAGGCTGCTATCTGGAGTTACTGGCCGTGCAGGAAAAGTTCTAGAGCTCTACCACTGCAAACTGACAGAAGGTCCTGAAATGCAGTAGAGACACCCTGAGTGACCCAAGAAGAGGACCTGAGTTTTCTGCCTCTGGTCATCAAACCTTGGGTGGTGGAAGATTGCTCTGACCCAGGAGAAAGCCTATGCCTTGCAGGGGGGTGACACAGCAGTGTGCTCACTGCCACCTCCTCACACACCCACCCTCAGCACCAGGCAGCAGAAACCAGCCAGGGAGGCAGTGGTGGAGCAGATCGGGAGCTGCAGAAGTTCACGTCCCACTGGGGTGTCTCCTGTGGGAAGGCACAGGCATGCACACACCACGCAGCTGTGAGTCCTATACCACATGCATGTTCAGCCCAGAGAAAGGGCTTGATAACACATCCTCACCTCACAAGAGCATTGTGAGGCTAATTTCATTAGCGTCTATAAAACACTCTGACACTCTCTGTGTGGAGCACAGAGTGTTATTAAACAGCCGTGCAGAGCAGAGCCAATAGTGCTTCGCTTTTGTTTATATAAGGTATTCTGCTGATACTATACCCCTGGGAAACGGTAACAGCTATGGTTACAATAGGGTATTTACTACCACCTCAGCTCGCTGCAGCAATACTGACCGTACCTCTAAAAGCAATCTTGGAAATGTCTAGTCCATGGGGAATCTTACTCTGTCCCACTTAGATGCATGCCTTTTCCTTCTGCAGCTCTTTTCTCTAAAAGAGACATTCATAACTCCAAGCTCCTTACCAGTGAACCTAATCCAGCAAGTATCCAAGACATTCAGGAAAAGACACTTTCATAGCATTGGAATTTTTCCATGCCAGCACTTTTTCATCCTAAGATAAATGGCTTTTACTTACAGGGCTTAAAGCTCTATTCTTTGAAAAATTCTTCTCAGTTTCAAAGCTGCAATGGAAATTGGCCGTGCACCTGGCCAGCTGATCCAGCCTGGTGTCAGCCAAACAGCAAAAGGCTTCTTTCTTTCTCATAACACCAAGTGGAGCTGCGCAGTGGACAAGCAGGCTGGAGGGCTGATGTAAACGGGCTAACAATTAATCAGAATGTATTTAAGCAGAGCCCGGTCAGCACAGTGTGCTGAATTTCCAAACTAGGGGCTGGTGCCCAGGACACACCTGACACATTGGATGCCAAGTCTTGGAAAAGCCACTTTCTGGAGTGATTGCTGTTAGACATCCAGTTGCTGCATTGAGGCAAAGCCCCCCAAGTCCCATCATCTACCCAGTTAACCTGAGCAGACACTAAAGAGCAGACCTCTGCAGTGATTTGGGAACAGGCCAGACCGAAAAACAGCCACGCCAAACCCCTTCCACTTATGGACTCCCCTCGGGCACAAGTGAGTACTCCTGCAGATGCTGGATGGAGGCTGATTTTATTTTTATCATAAGGGTGACCAAAGGCTACATCTGATGAGACGTATTTGTCTTTCTCATGAAACAAGTTTAGCAAACACCGTGTTGAAAACGGTCTTGACCAAATTGCTCCCAGCCTTGGACAGCAGACAGAAGCACAAAGCGAAGGAGGAAGAACAGGGGAGGAAGCATACTGCTTGCGGGAGCTGGGCATGGTGCTCAAACACCTGCTAGGGCTTTATGTTTGCCTGAAGCCCAAGCAAGAGCCAAGGGCGGCTCCCAGCCCTCACCCATCTCTCTGCAGGGCTTGGGGGGCCCCCACCAGAGATGTCTAGAAAGTCCTGGGAGATCTTGGAGCTAGCTGTGCCTTCCTCCAAAACCTTTC
>NW_010406353.1:0-4578 GCF_000710305.1 Buceros rhinoceros silvestris | reverse complement strand
GGGAGGGAAAGATCAGCAGGTCCTTGTTGCCTGGGACCACCCATTTCTCCTAGCCTTGCTTACCACCCCTGTCACCAGCAAGTTCCTCCTCG
Organism: Buceros rhinoceros silvestris; assembly: GCF_000710305.1. Lineage (NCBI taxonomy): Eukaryota > Metazoa > Chordata > Aves > Bucerotiformes > Bucerotidae > Buceros > Buceros rhinoceros. The sequence continues at coordinate 4,486 of NW_010406353.1, read as the reverse complement.
TCATAATCGTACCTCGGTCACCCCATGGCTCCTGGCCATTTGGCAATGAAACCGTCTGCAGAAGGTTACACAATGCTTGGCCACATTCAACTCGACCGGAGCTGGGATTGTTGCTCTCACTTTCGAGAGCCACAGCCATAAACAGGGATGGGATTTGCTGGCCAAGAAGAAGCCAGGGCAAGTTGATGCAGTGCAGATTCCCAAGGTCAATGGCTGCAGCTCTGTGTCGGGGGAGGACACACAATGCCTAATGTGGGACCGTTTGTGTTTGGAGCAATATATAGTTACATTTAGCCCCTAGCAGCTGCAGAGGCTGTTTACTGTAGCGCACAGTCCTCGGCCTATTAGCTGAAGGCCTGACAGTGACCAGATGCAGAGAGGAATGACTATGAAGCCCGCAGCCGTATTTATCTCCTTGCCAAGATCCCAACAATACCTTGCCTAATAAGTCTGGCACAGAAATAATCATTTAAAGAGCTAAAAAACACAACATCCGCAGCCCATCTTTGCAGCCATAAGGGGAGTTTTGTGCGGCTTACAGTCTAATCTTTCACCGTTCCAAGTGCTTCCCTCCTACTTCACAAACATGGGGTGATTTATTTCCTGAATGGCTGGATGCAAGCCTGCTGTATGGAATCGCTCAACAGGGAGGCTGCACCACCTCTGCAGCCAAACTCGGCTGCTTGCAGTGGCTACGCAGAGAGGCAGAAAGCAGCAGAAGCTGCCACCCTGCACTTGCGGTGCCAGCAGGCTCTTCTGCATGGGGGACACCTAATTCACAAGGGGCTTCCCCCCACCCCACATCTCCAGTGCCCAGATGAGAGACAGTTCCTGAGGCGGGCAGCCCTAACCCTGCCGTTGAGCAACAGCGTGCACACACACGCTGGTCTGCGCAGGGGGAAGGACAGTGTACTGCTGTAGCATGTGTCCCAGCAATACCCAGCACTTCACAGATTAGCCTTAACTTGCTAAATTACATTAAAAAAACAAAACAAAACACCCCCCCCCCACCCCGAACACTCATCAGGTGCTTTCTGAGGACCCAGAGAACCATATTTTTGCTAGCAGGAGAACTGGCTGTTGGATCAACATCAAAACCAAGAAACATAAGTTGCGCTCCACCGGTTCACATGGTTTATGACCTTGGCTAGCAGATAAGCCCACGTAGTGCGATATTCTGTGTTTTGCAGGCTGCAGGTACCAGGTGTCATTGAAGGTCAGTGTCGAAGCAAGGGCTCTCCCACAGTTGGGAGAAGGTTGCAGAGAATGATTTTTATGCAACATAAGCCTGTAGATGATTAACAATTTTCTTTCAGTTAACCGTGAAGTTAATAGTTATTCAAAGCACTCCATTGTAATGGAAGTGGAGATGGGGAGACGTACTACATTAACCATTAATCTTGGACTGTGCAATAAAAATTAAAATGGAATATGGCACATAAGTATGATTAATTCTGCTTGCAAAGGGAGAGGGTGTCAGTGTATGCTTTGTGAGGGAGTGTTTCCTTCTGACAGTGGGGTGCCCTGATGCAAGTGAGAATGTACCATACCACAGGAAGGCTGCACTCATTGTTCTGTATGTGGTGGGTTTTCAGTGTGTATTTTCTGCTTTTTTTCAAGCTCAAACCACAGTGTCTATTTCGAAATCGACTTTGTTAACCTCCCTCAAATCTCTAAACATCAGAGAGTGGATGGATTTCTTTTCAGTTGTGAAGAGGAGAAGGGAGAAAGAAGGCCTGGAACTTGGCAATTTGAGACTGTGGAAGAAGACTACCATCGGTGAAACATCTGCTACCCTGCACAGCTCCAGGGAGAAGGATGGACGATCTCCCGAAGAGCTATGCCTCTCTGAAGCCCCCCTTGCCTGGCTACCTCTCCAGCCACAGCTGTGGTTTGAGCCGGACATTAAAACAGCTGGTGCGGCTCCCCTGGCCAGGGTTCCCCAGTGCCTCCCAGCCATGGCCTGTGCCACAACTGCTTTTCCCGAGCACTGCAGTCCTGCCAATACACACGGTGCCATTGCCACATGCACAGAGACCTGCTGACATCTATCCCATCAAGTTTCTTTTTTGCTGCAAGCTCAATGACAAAACTTCAGAGAAAAAAAAAAAAAGAAGCACGGGAGACAGGCCTGAGAGGCAAACTTTGTACTCATGGTATCCCCCAGATCAGCGATGTTTGTCTCTGAGTTTTGATGGGGGTTTTGAAAAGAGTTGCAAAATCTGAGTCTGGATTGTCTTTCCCCTTTTCTCCTTCCCACTCCTTCTCCTTCCCAAGCCTGTCAAAAGTCCCTTGCCTGATGTCACTGGTGTTTTTGACCCAGGCTGCTCATAGCTGGCACAAGGGCTGAGGAAGCTGGTTCCTCAGACTGAATCAGAAATGTTTTGAAGTCAAATTCCTCCTACATTTCAAATACACCTGAGTGAGCCTGCCCACTTGTTTTGCTGAGGAGCTGGCCCTTCCTTGTCCCAGACAATAGTGGAAGTGTTAAACTAGCGCAAGTGGCTGGTTGTTTTTGTGAATACTTTCTCAGCTATGGGTGTTTCTGTGAACCATGCTAAATCTCCAGCTGCCTGCAAGTCGACATGCATTTCCCAATGCTTTCTGCATTCAATCAACAGCCATGCCAATATAATGAGTTCATTAAATCGGCTGCTGATGAGAAAACACTGGAAGCAGCTCTGTGGGCTGACATGCATGGGTTCCCCCTACAACCAAGTGGCAAGAGCCCACACACCAGGGCACCCCCGGGCCCCTGGTGAGGCTGGGGTCACAACAGCCCACAGCAAGCCTGCCCCCACAACTGTGGGCCTGCTGGTGAGACAGCAGTGAAAAGAGGTGGCTATTCCTCTTATCAGCTGGAGCCGTATCGCATGCGCACAGACTGCCAGCTTGCAGACAAAGGGGAAACTAAATGTCTCCACAGCATGCCTGCTGATCCCGCAGCACACTCTGCCTGCCTTTTGCACAGGGAGCCTCAGTGGGGAGGATGCACAGATTGCACAGATCCAGACTCCACCTCACTCTGCCTCTCTCCAGGGGGTATTTACTCCCCTCTTCATCCATCATCAGCCCTCAGCCATTACAAGACAGTGTCTGCTCTCGTGCCCTCCTTCCCAGCACCAAGCCCTGCTTTGTTTTTTGGCAAGCCCTGGCAGAGCTAAGCCCCAGCAACTGCAGCAGCATAGGCAGTTCCTGGCTGAGCTCACAAGGAGCGGAGAAGTATGCAGTGCTTGCAGACGGTGTGAGCGAGACCCTCTGTTACTGCAGCCCAGGCCCAGCAGCACTGATGGGCATTTCCTCAAGGTCTCTCATTCCCTGGCATCCTGCCAAGACCCAAGGTGGATGGGCCAATAGCAAGCAGGACAGGCAGGAAGGTACATCCCGCTGGGGGGAAGGCAGGTCACACAAAGCCTGTGTCAGCCCAGGCTGCGGGAACACTTCATGTTCAGTGTATTTGTCTTTGAGAAATGGGGTTAAGAAAGAATGAAGTCATAAACATCAGGATATACATAATGGCACATCTGTAATGGCTCTGTAAATGCTGGCCTTTAGTGCACAGCTAATCTACATCCTGGCTAACTTGCCTCAAGGTAATGGAGAGGCAGCAGCGGCAAATGGGTGCCATCCTCCCTTCTCCACCCAAGCTCCTGCCTCCAAACATTAGAAAGAAAGAGTTGCCTGTGAATGTCTGCAGGATGAGGCCTTTTGTATTTTCCAAGGCCAAGGTGCATCCCAACACCAGGAGGTGTGCCACCACTGGGTGATGTTGAGCCAGCGACACCCCACAGAGCCACACAGCCCAGGGCACAGCACCTAGGGAGAGGGATACCTTGTTTGACTGCTCAGCCCAGTGGTGGGACCAAATTTTTGCAGGACCCTATAAAAAAATCCTCCTACATGAAATTTGTCTCCAGCAAGAACCAAGCCTCTGGGAGAAAATGTGCTCCAGAGGAGACTGGGAACAGGAGCAGGCATAGAGGAGCCGACTCTCATCTGGCAGACAGAACCAAAGGTCCAAGATGCTTTCCTGGAGAAAAACCAGGCCTTACATTTGCTCTGCATATGTGTAGAAAACACCTGGGTGTGGTGTTTGAAGGCAGGATATTTAGGAGCATGCCACAACCAGAGGAAAAGAAAACAAGAGTGTTGCAGCTCCAAAAACTAGTGTGTGGTAATTACTGTAAAGTCATACTTAGATGCAGGCATTAACCCCAAGCGGAACCATTAACCATCTAGTAGCTGCATCTAATGAAGCACAGTCACGCTGTATTTATATTTTCCCTCCACTTCCTACCCCTTCCACTTCCATTTACTGGCAAAAGTCTTACGAGAAGCTGTAAATTTGCTGGAAAGGAAGTCACGGCAATAATACCAACACACTGTGCACAAAGTGGGCTGTATGTAGAGCCCAATTCAGGCTTCCCTTCAGATCCCGGCACGCTGAGGGGCAGATCTCAGTGCCCTGCCCCCCCACCCCCACCCC
>NW_010406352.1:14741-29203 GCF_000710305.1 Buceros rhinoceros silvestris | reverse complement strand
CCGGGGACACCTGCCCCGCCACTCCGCGCCCCCTGCTCCAGGGATCCCAAAATGGTCCATCAGCGCTTCCTGCGGAGGAGCGTGGTGGACTCGGACCAGGAGGAACCTGCTTTTGACCTTCCCGAGTCAGAGCATCAGAGGAAAATTATCTTGCTCCCCAAAACCAGGAGGATAATTGCGGAGAGGGCAAAGGCCGGGCATGGGGCCGTGGAGAAGGTGTGCCTGGAGGCTGAGCCTTCCGGGGAGCTGAAGGCAGCGCCAGCCCCCGACAGTGCCGCAGGGGCTGAAGAGCAGAAGGAAGCTGGCAAAGATGTGGAGAGGAAAGAGGCGTCGGATGCTTCCAAAGACCAGAGCAAGGCTAAGAAAGAGGAGCCTGAGGAGGAGGCTGATATGAAAGCAGTTGCCACCTCGCTGGATGGCAGGTTCCTGAAGTTTGATATTGAACTCGGGAGGGGATCCTTCAAAACGGTCTATAAGGGTCTGGACACGGAGACGTGGGTGGAAGTTGCGTGGTGTGAGCTCCAGGTAAGCCGAGCTGATCCTCCTGTGTGGGGTTTTTTTATTTTTTGCTGTGTAAGCCTAGGAGCTAAGGGTGACATGCCGGTGTCATCTCCAGCAGCTCAGCTTTGAGCAGCCTTTATAGTCACCATGGCTTAGTATCCAGTGTCTAACTATAGCGCAATATCCCCATTGGCTCGGTGTCTGCCACCTTATGTACACTCCTCCCAGGCTTAACCCCCTCGGCGCCGGGAGCTGACTGCTGACACTAGCGATGTTAACGCAGGACCTGCCGTATTGCATAAAAAGGTCACGAGTTGCGCTCTCCAAATGCGCAGAGCGTGCTGAGAAGAGGCGAGCGGAGCTCCTCGCCCCCCCTGCCCCTAGCTGCCTCAGGCCGATGCTTCAGAAAGCAGTGGCCAGATTTAGCAGGAGTGGAGCAGCAGCTCTGTGGAAAAGGCACAGAACGCAACTGGACGTGGAGCGCGTTTGCAGGAGTGAACGTCCCTGTGCTGCCAAATGAAATGTGTGATGGTTTTATGGAGATTGGAGACCTGCTGCCCCTTTGCTCGCCCTTCCCCTGCTCTGAAACTGGGGCTGTTGTGAGTGAATCAAACTCCCAAAGTACCTGAGTGCTTTTTTTTTTTTGCCTTGTGAACTAGTGCTTTGTTAAGTCAAAGACCTGTCCCTCCAAATACCTTTCAAAAGGGAGATTTTAAGTAAAATATAAGATTTTTTTAGTAATAGATCTGTAGAGTGAAGTTATCAAGTAATATCTAAAGAGAGGTTTAGATACTGTCTTCTGGTCTGGGACATGCTGTTAACCTTTTCTTAGTAATTTTTAGAGTCTCACCTCTGTACAAATGACAGGAGTGTATGATAAATGTATTTTATGAGGCTTTTATCATCTTCATTTCTGTTAGCATCCATTTGAATGAGACCTGTCTGAGAGAAAAGCTTAAGACAGACTTTTTTTTCTTGATATATTCTTTAGTCTGAGTTTCTCTGTAGCTGTAGTGGGACTGAAAGATTTAATTCTTCGTTATAATTTGAAGTCCTTAAACTCCCACTGGCTGACTGAGCTTTATGGCCTGCTAGAGTGAATGATGTGATAGGATAAACCTGAGCTCCGGACTGTTCGTTTGTTCTTGTTGGCCCAGCCTGTTTGTACATCCCTCCTGGCAGAGGGGCGTGGATGCACGTACAGCCACATCTTTGTTCCTGGGGATGCATTAGATGGTGCAATCAGAATTCGCTGCAGCAACTTCCAAAATAAGAGGGACAGGGAGCACTTCTCCGTCTGGTAATCGTGCGCTCTTCTGGCTTTTACCAGACTGAGGTATGCAATGGAGAGCCGCAGCAGCTGGGCAAGGGCGAGGTGTCACCATGGTGGGCTGAAGGGACCAGCCTGAAGGGGATTCTGTGGGCTTGCAGGGAAAGTGGGGAGAGGCTGTGGGATGGCCAAGGGGGTGTAACGGGGAGCTGAGCAGGGCACGTGTGGCTGGGAGCAGAGCAGGCCTGGCCTTTGTGTGAGACCGAATCCTCAGCGCGACAGGGTTTTGCTTTGGCAGCCTGTGGTTCCTTTGGGGTGGTCCTGGGGATGATGTTGGGGGGCAGGCTTTTCCCTGGGAAGAGGCCGCTGTGGGTCTGGCTGGTGCAGGCCAGCACTGTCACTGCAGAACCATTGCACACGTTGGGAATTCATCTTGCTGCCAGATTCCTCAGGGTACTCTAGGGGGGAACTGAAACGGGTGCATTTCCAACGTGTTCTCTGTGACAGAACAGTTTTGACTGCCAGAGAGTGCCAGATGTGCTGGAGAGCCCAGCCTGCTGGAATTCTGGCTGTTGGGCCGTTTACGCCCAAGAGGCTGGGACAGGAAAGCTGCAGCGTGGTGATGGTTTTCTAATTCCTGGTTACACTTGTTCAGCAGTTCGTGAACTGGCCATGCGTGAGGAAACCATCCGTGGTAGATCCCCAGTCCCCCTTGTTTCCAATGTACGTGCTTCAGCCTAAACCAGATCTTACCTCTGGATATTCTCAGTTTAATTCAGAATTTGTCCAATGCCTCTAGCTATGGAAAGACCACTCTCGTTATTACTGCACTGCTTTAGAGGAAGTGGGGTGGCTCCATAGCAGTAGGCGAGGGCTGCGGGTTCTCCTGGAGCAAGCACCGCTGGGGGATTGCCTACTGGGTCTGGGGGGGGATGCCCGGGCAGCTCGGGTGGTGTGAGCAGGGGCCAGGCAGCTCGAGGTGGTGTGAGCCAGTCCTTTGGTCTGGGCTGAGAGGGTCTGACTGGATGACAAAGGGTTTCCATCACCCTGGGATTAAAGCCTGCTGCTCTAGGAGGAGCTTGCCTGAAGGAAGCGGTGGGAGGTGGGAATAGCTGCGGGGTGTCTGGGGCTTTCTGACTTGGAGAGTACTGCTTAATTCAGCTGGGGAGATTTCCTGGGAAAGTGTGCAGAGGGTGCTGTCAAGTCATTGCTTTACACTGATGGCATTTTGAAAATTTCTGTGTGAGCTGTGACCCCCTGCTGTCTCTCTCTCGGAAGTCTGAAGTTCAGGTATGGGGGGAAGCCTGAGTGGAAGCCATCATCACCAGGCTGTGCTGGACAGAATGACTTCCTCCGCAACCTCACACTGTCAAACCCCAGCCCAGAGCCTTTTTGTGAGAAAAAAATTTGCTACACACCATCTCCTGGAGACACCCTTGTGCTGGTTACTCCTGGAGCTGGAGAGTTAAAACCTGACAGTGGTGAGGTCCTGTGCAGACGTTAATCCTCTGTCCTTGCTCAGCGTTTTTTTTCAGCCCAGTTGCACTGTTGCCTGTGTGTCTGTCTGTTTTGTCCGTCTGTACAATGACCTTGCAAGCCATTCTTGTTCACTGGCTTTACCTCATTGAAAGGATGGCTTTATGGTTCAGAACCGAAATCATGGCGTGGATTAGCGCAGGATCCAAATGCTAATCGAACGAGATCTGGGGTTTAGGCCTGTCTAAAGATGAGAAAGCTGCAGTCAGATTCTAGCTGGAAAATAAGTCTATTGTTCCTTCCTGAAGCTGAAGTATTGGGGCAGGGTCAGTGTGCCCTGGCAGTTTGGAAGGGTTTGCATTCTAAGGTTTTCAACAGCTGTAATTAATTTTAATTGGTGGTGTTCAATCGCTGTGTGGTGAGGCTTCAGTGTAACTTCTTTTTTTCAGCGTTGCACTCCGAAGTAAAATGTTTGGTCGTCAATAAGGAACACAGATTTTTGAGGTTTTTGCCAATCTGCTGCTGGCGAGAGTCAAAAACTCTTTTTTACTTAGATGAACAGTTTCACAGTCCCCTCTGGGAACGTGCGGGGAACTGCAGACGGGTCAAACCTGGTGCGCTCTCTGATGCGCAAACCTCGTTCTACTTTATGGTGCTCGCTTGGACTGTGGATACTGGGCTTCTGTTTGCCTGCGTTCGGCTTCAGGTTTCTGTGTTGAAAACAGGCCCAAATGCCTGTTGGTGCACACTGCAGGGAAGCCACACTTCTCCCACCGGCTGCCCAAGACATGTTCTCCACTCTGCGTACTGCTGCTGCTTAGGCTGAGGCTGCTTTCTTCATGTCACTTGGCCTCCAGGTGCTCCTCAGGAGAATGTGTGGGAGCCCTTGATGCTTCCTGGGGCAGGGGTCAGTTCAGGTATCAGATGTTTGGCATTTGGGGAGCTGTGCAAGAGTGAGGGGTGAGCAGTTGTCAGTTCTCCTTCCCTACCCGTAGAGCTGAAATTAGAAGTTGAGGGTGTTAGAATGGCTCTGACCGTGTTTTCCAGGTAGCCCCCAGACCAGGGGCTCCGTAGTGGTGAAACAACTGCAGGCAGACATGCTGCTCCTCGGTGGCAATTTCTTGCCCCCCCACCTGCAGCATATCTGCCAAGCTTCTGGTAGTATAGTTCTGCAGGGGAAAGCTTAACCATCTCTACAAGATAAGAGCTTCACTTCATAGTCCTGCAGCACTTTCTGTCATTGCCTGTCTCTGCAAAGTGCCTGGACCAAAGAGAAAACGGGAGGGTACATCGTAGAGCTGAAGTCACTCATGCTCAGGAGTTTCAGGTTCATGGAGGGCACAATCTTAACTGAAAATGAAGTTCTAAATATTTCTGAACACTTTAAAATTTGATTCATATGCAGTATTAATATGGGAACATGTAATGTATTGTCTTGGTCTCAGTTTTTATTCCTTAAATGAGAAGCTCACCCAGACTGGCTGACTTCAATATGGCATGAATGTTCTAGAAGCACAAGATGAGATTAGCTGTTCTTTCAATGCAAGGTGAAGAAAAAGGGCGTTTAAAATCATTAATGCTAGACCTATATGAACTTGCTAATTTTTCTGAGGCTGACAGTCTTTCCTCAAAGCAAAATTTCTAGTTTGAGCGGAGGGAGGAAAAGCAAGCAGCTTGTTTCTGCGTGTTTTACCCTTGGTGTGAGAGAAGGCCTGTGTAACTACTTACATTCTTAAGTGATGTTTGCCATCCTGTGTCCTCTTAGATCTGTGATAGCTGTTTAAAGTATGGACCCATTAACTCCGGAACCAGCTTTGTCTGATTCGGGTTAATGCTTGAGATAGCGACTCCTGTTCTGTTCCAGACAGTGGGTTTGGCTCTGCTCTGCAGGTCGATGTGCAAGCGTGTGCCCGTGTTGCTAGTGTTTGCTAGTGTAGCTGTTGCCCTGCTGTGGAGAAGCAGGACAGTGACACACGTAAACTATTAATAGTCTGCTGCTCAGATTCAGTAAATGAAATCAAGCTGCGTCGGAGCTCAGGTTCCGCCTCTGAATCTAACATGCCTTCTTTCTTCTGCTCTTGAGAATGTTTTGCCTAGAGGCTGGTTGTAGGCTCATGTAGTCCTGGTTAAACTCCTCGTCTGGAATGAGCGGGGTCCAGTTGCTATGAGAGGAAATGACTGAAAATAAAACCAGGACTTGGTGTAAGGGATATTTCTGGTCCCTTTGGTCATCTCTTGTCCACAGCCAACAGGGGAAAAAAGTTGGTGTTGCAAGCTGCCACCTTGGTGTTTGCACTTGGAATGCAGTCTAACTTGGGTGTGTAATGAGCCTCTGCTTCTAATCTGCCTTGTTTTGTGGTTGGAGAGTAACAGAGGAAGTTCAGTGGTGCAGGGAATGATGTGCTTAAAGGGCAGCAATAGCAAGTCAGCTGTGGGTTACTGGAGCCGACAGGGTGTTAGCATGAGGTCAGAGATGCTGCAGAGTTGGGAAGAGTGGTGCTTGGGTGGGCAGATGGAGGGTAGAGGCCCTACAGAGCACCAGGTGTGAAGGGGTTGTTGAGGACGGTGGTAGTGAGAAACCTCCCATGTTTCAGGAGCCCTGCTGGAGTGGTTGGTTTGGGTTCGAGTGCTGAAAGGAGCTTGCTGGAAGAGTCAGATGGGGGCAAGACTTGCTGTGACACAGCTGTTGATTGCTGGCAGCAGGGTGCTTACCTGCATGTTCAGTAGGTGTTGTGGTAGGTCTGACTGGCCAGAAAACATAAATAGGAGGTACGTGCTGATGCATGGTACTGGGGCAGCCTGTAGGCATAAGAAAAGGGCAGCCAAAGGCATGTCATGCGATCTGTGTGGCATTAATGGCACTCCTGTCAGAGACATCTTCATTGCTCAGAAACAGGAGGGGTTTATGCAAATAGTGTTTGGAGAGTATGTGCAGTGGTTGTTGGGAGCAGAGCCAATTTGTTTGTACATGTGAAATTGAAGTTACGTGTGGAAATGTGTTACTTGCCAGGAGTGATAGTGGCCTATGGGGAAACACAGGTGCTGTCCAAAAAGGTTGCATGTTGGGAATTTTGTCCATTCTGAATGAGCTTGGGTGCTGCATGTCTTTTGAGCTTCTGACTTTCTCCTTGCAGATGATCATGCCCATGTAAAGGATGCTGAGGATTTAGCTCAAGGAGGGGATCACAAGCCCTGCATGCTCTCACCTGTCTCCTGTGCTCACCTGTGGTGTGGACACACGTTGTTGCATGTTGCTGAATATCTCTAAGCCTTAGGAAACATCTTAGTTGTTGCCAGCTGGTTGTCCATAGGGATTGATGGACATAGACTGAGTTCCAGATCAGCTGGCAATGAAAGCACACCAGAAACATTCTAGGGTGGCTCTTTAGTTTGTTAGCAGTGACTTGGCTTATTCCAAATACAAACAGTGGGTGGTCTGTGGTGATACTCCTTCTACTGAATCCCTGAAAAAGTCAACTCATACAATTGTACTCACCTTGAATTTTATTTTTGGAGGATGTTCTATGTCAGGCTTGAATGGGCTTACTGGGGTTTTCAGTTTGCCATCATCCCAATGATGCTTTTTAAAGAGAAGTGTATTACCCCGACTCAGCGTGCCACAGCTTGCCTCACCCGGTTGCGGCTATGGTGCTGTTCCAAATAAGTGACTTTGTAGAGCTGGTGGGATTTCTTCCCCCTTTCTCAAGAACCTCCCATGTAAGTGCACTTGCATTTTAATTCATAACAGGCATCACAGTCTACACAGTCAGGTTTTCAGAAGTGATTTACTGGAAAATACTTTTGCCCTATTGTGATAACACAGCGTAATGGCTGTACGATGTGGTGGTTAAGTATGTGGTGGGGGTACTGGGTGAAATGAATGGCCATAGTGTGAGAATACACATCTTTAAACTCTCGAAGAAAGAGTAACTTAAAACCTAATACCATCTGTTCCTCGGCTGTTTGCTACAGAAGGGGACAAGACATTTACTCATGAACTCTGAGGGAAACAATACTGGCTCAAATAACATTTGTGGTGGGTTTTTTGGCCATTTTTTTGTGAATTCAATGTGATCATTGTTCCTGACTTCTTAAAGGAAAATTAAACATGCTTTAGTATTTGATCCTCTTCTGAATCTCAGCAGCACTATACCAAAGGTAATTGGAGTTTTTGAATGTAGATGTAATTTTTAGTCAGGTAAGTAAACAGCTTTCATTCCTGGCTTTTTCTAGATGAACACCTGGAAGAATATGGGCAAATTTCTGTTGCGTACCGGTCCTTTTTTCTGCAATATTTTTTTCTGGGAAAGCTGTACATTCCCAAATTCTGAAAGTCCTGCTAGAGTCCAGCTCTGTTAAATGACCTAAAAGGCTTTTTGTTTCCTCTGAACCCCAAAAACTGGAGTGCAAATATGGAATGATGGCACATTTTTTCCTAGCAACATTTGCGTTCTTAGGGAACTACTCTACCTTTTCCATTAAGTCTTTAGCAGAGTGTGGGTGCAGAGCTGTGGGTCTGTACCAAGGCAGTGATGTCATGTTCCAAGGATTTCCCTGTTCACAGGCCGCTGTTGGTGTGTTTTGAGGGCTTAAAACTGCCCAAAACCCGGTCAGACTGAACAGATGGAGGACGGTTTTTTCTTTAGCTAAATAAAAAAAATTGTTTATATTCTATAAAATAAGGCTTTATTAGAACAAATGACAGTGGGTCACTTCATGTATGGAGAGCTGAGTATTTATTTTACGAAAGCAGTATTAAAAAACCAGACATTGCCTGTGACTGCTTCTGAAATGGATGTTCCTTTCCCTCACTGGTGTGAGCTTGAAGGATTAAAATGACGGTGTTTATTCCAGATTTTTGTACAATAATCAGCTTTTGAACAGTGCTTTTCCTGATGCTGCCTGGTTTTTTTTTCAGTTAGAGCAGCATTTCGGGTGACCCCTTGTACTTGCTGGAGCTGGTGCAGCTGTGGTGGTTGAGTGAGCGTGATCAATTCTGTCTGTTAAAATAGAGTAGCGGAGAAGGGTGGGGGAAATCACAGAATTTCCGCGGCTGCATCTCGTCGTGGCAGGCCCACGCAGCTCTCTGCTGAAATGCTTGGTAATATCAGATCCCTATTCCAAATAGGTTTGTTTTGTTCTAGGCTTTAATGATTAATTGAGGAAAATTGCCATGGTTATGTGTGTTTGAACTTCTTCGGTTTCTCTTTCGTATCGGTGGGTGCTTGGAGAATCGCTGGTAATAACACGGACTTGCTTTTCTCACAGCTGCAGTAAGACGTTGCCTCCAGTTACTGGTGGAGGATGAGAATATCCTGTCCTTCGGCAATCAGCAGGATTGTGACTAACATGGGTGACTTCACATGCTTGTGCACATGTAACATTAATAGCGTCAGTACATGCACGACCATTAGCACTCACCCACGGGATAGAGGGTAGGATGAACTGGGAGAGTGTCGCAGAATGGCTGTGTATCCCCCGTCTGTGGTCCTGCCCCCTCAGGGGATGTGCTCCCTTGTGTGGTGGTGCGTTCCACGTGTGCCGCTCGGGATGCAGCATCAGGCCCTGCTGCTCTCCAGGCTTCGTGTTCTTGCACAAGCTGTAAGAACTTGTGTAACTTCTTTTGGTGACCTTAATAAACTTAAGAGGTCATTGTGGCAGTCCAGCCAAACCAAAGGCTGTGATCTGCAGGAGGGGGCAGGCGGAGGGGAGTGAGTGAGGGGGGAGGATATTGTGTGATATTTGGGTATTGAGAGCCTTGCTCATTGGAAGCTTTCATAGTGCTGTTCCAGGATAGAAATGCGGATTTCTCTGTAACTTCCGTCTAAGGGGAGAGGAAAGCTTCTGATAAGCTGCTGGTCCGTGGATGTGTGGCAGACTCCTGAAGTGGATTAAAGTTATCTAAAGCAAGTTTGAGCTATAAATTCTTATAGGCCATGAGAGCTGCTGAGCCCTTCAGTGTCAAGTAGCAGTGATCACTTTTCTTTAAATAGAAACCCCACTTTGGAGTCTCCATTTCAGACCTGCAGGGCTGACAGCTGAGGCTGGTCTCAGACTTGCATCAAGCATCTAGGACTGCTTGATGGACAATTCAATCCTTGACCTGATAGGCTTGCTGCCAGCAGTGTGGGCAGTGAGCTGTTGGAGCTCATGCTGATTGGGAAGGCTCTGTCTAGCAGCTGGCCACTGCGTCTTCAGATAGATGAGCTGCCTGGAGAGAGGTGAGACCTGTGGCAATGACTCTGCGGTCCTATCTGATCAGCTCCAGTGTTTCCTCTTGGGATTCGCTTTTTATCTGAGAATGGACAAATCTCCTGTCCTGGAGGCGTGAAGTCCCAGATGGTGTGCTCCTCACCCTTTCCTTAGCTGTGAGCGTAGTGGTTTGGAGGCTTTGGTAAAGGCTCCAATGACTGTTGCAGGTGGGAATGGGAATTTGGGATGGATCTCCCTTGTTCATGTAAGTCATTTGGTTTAAGTGTTGCCATCATGGGAGAGGACATGGGCCACACCTAGGTGTCATGTAAGAGGAGAGTAGGTGCCATCACCCAGCTCTTTCATAGTGTGGTAGGTGTGGTCTGCAAACGCCTCTTGGCTTCAGCTATGAGGAATGGGTGAACGGTTCATTTGAGTCTTGGCTATGTTGATATGCAAGGAGGGTGCACTGAACTAAGTCAAGTCTGAGGCCATTTGGGGTGTATGCAAGAGACCTTCACTTTCGTAGGCACCTCATCTTCAGAAAAGGCATGGTGCCTTCAGTGTGCTGGAGGACTGGGTGTCGTTGCTGCCAGTGCTTTCAGAAGAGTGTGTTTGGACCCAGGTCAATTCTATGCCTTGTTTTTATAGTCTCATGTTAAATTAAGCTGACTGGATAGAGTCCCTCATGACACAAGATACCCTTTGGAGATATGCTGTGGTTTCCTCTAGGCTGTGGACAACTCTCTGAATCCTTGTATGTGGAAGAGGATTCAGCTTTTTTGAAACTATAGAAGACAAAGTTACAGCAAATACTTGTGGTTGGGAGAGGGAAATGAAGTGAAACCTCTGGAATAAATGATAGATGTTTTGTAAAATTTTTATTATGTGTCTTGACTACTTGAACTCCTGTTCACTCTCCACCCCGACTCTGGGGCACTCTGCCAAAGCTGTAGCTCTACCACAAAATGCTCGATGTTGACACCTGGGCTGCTAAGACAGAAGGCTTGTAGTATGAGAGGAGAAAAGCAGCTGTGCTGACTGCTTCCAGAGATGATTCTGGCATCCCAGACCATAATAAGTAGTTAAGATGTGTGTGAGCTGAGGTGTGTCTCTAGTTACTTAGATAAAGCCAGCATTACAAGTTTTTAACCACTGAATCTACAAAACTATTAGAATCATAGAATGGTTTGGAGTGGAGGTGACTTTAAAGTTCATCTAGTTCCACCCCCTCATCATGGTCAAGGACACCTACCACTAGAGCAGGTTGCTCGAAGTGCCTTCCAGCCTGGCCTTGAACACTTCCAGGGATGGGGCATCTACAACTTCTCTGGGCAACATGTTCCAGTCCCTCACTGCCCTAATGAAGAATTTCCTCTTAATACCTTGTCTAAATCTCCTCCAGTTTGAAACTATTACCCCTTGTCCTATCACTACACTCCCTGGTGAAGAGTACCTCCACATCTTTCCTGTAGGCCCCTTTTGAGTATTGAAAGGCTGCACTAAGCTCTCCCTGGAGCTGTCTCTTCTCCAGGCTGAACAATCCTGACTCTCAGCCTGTCCTCCAGCAGAGGGGTTCCAGCCCCCTGATCATCTTTGTGGCTTACTCTGAATCTGCTTGAGCAGGTCCATGTCCTTCTTATGATGGAGGTCCCGGAGCTGAATGCAGTGCTCCAGGTAGCATCTCACCAGAGTGGAGAAGAGGGAGAGAAGCCCCTCCCCTGCCCTGCTGGCCATGCTTCTTTTGAGGCAGCCCAGGATGTGGTTGGCTTTCTGGGCTGCAAGTGCCCACTGCTGGTTCATATTTGGGTTTTCTATCCACCAGCATCCCCAAGTCCTTCTTTGCAGGGCTGCTTTCAATCCATTCACTGCCAGCCTGTATTTGTGTTTGGGAATTGCCTGGACCCAGGTGCAGGACCTTGCACTTGGCCTTGTTGTACTTCATGAGGTTTGCACAGGCCCCACCTCAAGCCTGTTAAGGTCCCTCTGGATGGCATCCCTTCCCTCCATCATGTTGACTGCACCACACAGCTTGGTGTTGTCGGCAAACTTACTGATGGTGCACTCAATCCCCCTGTCTGTGTTGCTGACGTGGGTGTTAGACATCGCCAGTCCCAGTACCCGACCCCTAAGTACACCACTCATTGCTGATCTCCACTTGGACATTGAGCCATTGACAACTCTGAGTGTGACTGTCTAGCCTGTTCCCTGTCCATCTGTCAAATCCACATCTCTCCAGTTTAGAAACAAGAATGTTGTTTGGGACAGTGTCCAGGTAAGTGATGTTGGTTGCTCTTCCCTCATCCAGCAACGCTGTGACCCCATCACCGGAGGCCACCAAATTTGCAAAGCACTGTTTACCCTTAGTGAAGCCACGTTGGCTGTCACCGATCACCTCCTTATTTTCCATGTGCCCTAATGTAGTTTCCAGCAGGATCTGCTCCATGATCTTGCTGGGCACAGAGGTCAGGCTGGCTGCTCTGTAGTTCCTCACATCTTTTTTTTCCGATTTTTAAAATGGGGGTTATCCCAGGGGAAAGCATTAAATACAAGGTTCACTTATTAAAGTATGTGCGTAATTTAGAGTTCTCTCAGGTGGTTTGAGGGAGGAGAAAACAGGCTAGTGCTCACTTAAATGTGGGCTTCAAAGAAAACCTGTTCTCTCAATAGCTTTGGGTTTGGTCTGCAAACGTGGGTGAAATGAGACCCCTGAGGTGATGGAGTCTCTGTATTCAAAAGCGACTCTTGTGAATAAATGGGACTGTGGATGTTCGTTGACTTTTGCCACACTAAGATCCATCTGTACAGTTCTTCCTTTTTTTTGTGGTCTTGCTGAACACCACCATGATTTATGACAAGTGTTGCTGGGGGGTGCAGCCCGTGTTGGGCGGAATCTTTCTCAGGTGGTGGAGAATGACTGGAAGTGGATGGTCTGTGCTTGGGACACTTGCTAACAGGTGAAGAGACGTGATGAAAGCAGCTATATAGCTGTATACTGTGCACAGTGGCGGCGATGCCTAAGCCTCTGCCAGAGCTGTAATCTCCACAAAGGAAAACACAGTACAAAATCAGTGCATTTGTAAATCTATCTAGTTTTTACAACGTGGCTAGAGAGTCCGTGGTTCAGTCAATTGCTGTCTTAACCCTAGATGTGGAGGTGAAAATATACATTCAAATGCTTCCCTTCCTTTGGAGAGGAAATCTCAGTGATTCTACCTTCCTTTAAGAAACTGTTTCAAGGGAGGTTGCTGCTGGGCTCTGGGCCCGTTTTGTAGCGGTCAGCCTTGTCAAACCTGGAAACAATACTGCAGGCTGGGTGGGGAATCCGTGAAGTAGTGGCTGTGTCGAGATTTGGTTTGGATTACTTCGATCTTGCCTGTTGAGTTGCTGCTTCCTTTCACAGTCATGGCAAGCCTTCTCTGTCCTGATGTGTATCCATAAGGTGGAGGTAGGGTTACAGTAAAACCCACCCCACAAATGCACAGTGGTGACCGTCATAAGGGTGACGTGTTTGTACAGGAGAGATTCGTACAAGAATCTAAAATTGTCAATGTCCTCCTAGATTTAGCAACTATTAAGTAAGATCATGGCCATGAGTATTATTCGTTGTTAAAAGACCCTTTAAAGTATGTGGGTTTTTAAAATTACTTGCAGTATGTGGCACTCTTCATGGTAGTGGAGCAGAATATGTAACATACTTCTGGTAGGCAAAGCACACCTCAAAGATTTGAGGAAAAAAAAGTCTTTCGTTTGTGAATTCTTGAGTGATATCTTTTAAAAAGCACCTGGAGTGGCTCAGGTGGGTTGTGAACCTGTTAGGTACAGTTCAACCTAAGCCTTGCTTCTTTAAATATTTCAGCTGCTCCTTTACACCACAACTGATAGATAACTTTCTCTGGAGCACTGCAGGTGAGATGGTGTTCATCGTACTCTGATGGTGCTGTCATACTCTGGAGGTTGAGAAATCGGTTGTTAAATTGCAGCTCCAAGGAAGGCTGTGCTAAGGCTTTTGTTTCCTTGCAGTCAAGAAATTGTTCTTAGAATTTCTAACTTTGAAAAATTCTGAAAGCAAAGCTTTGAAATATTTAAAGCAAATTACTTTGTGACACGTAAGTTTTTCTTCCATCTTAAAAATGCTGTGGTGCTTTTGCAGGGGATGATCATCCTTATCTAGGTTTTGATGTTTTATTATCATTATTTTATTTATGATATTCGAACCATTGAGGTCTTCAGAAATTGGCTGAACCAGCTGGCAAGACTAACCCAGCCTCCAGTTCTTTGCGGAAGACTTCTGAGTACCCTTTTCTGAGCTATCCAGAATTTAACTGCAACTGCTTGTTACGTCTTGGAGCTCCAACTTGTGCATTTTAGTCCTGTAGACTAAGAATATGCCTTTTAGAAAAAGAAGAATATTTGCAGTAAATCAAATCCAGGAGTGCTAATATAAAATGAGTGGTCTTTGACAACTTCGCGCCCAGATGATGTTTTGTGAAACAAACAGCTCCGCTGCGTGTGCCGATAGTTGTTAGCTCCCGGGGAGGCTGCCCACCGCTCTATTTCCGCGCGCTGCAGCCAAGAAATGCCACGGGTTATTTCTGTAATCAGGTTAATTGAACGAGTGCACAGAGGTAAGGAGACATTTTCTGGGTTTAACGCCATAGAGGGAAGGAGCGGGAAGGGCTGCTTGGCGCTTGCTGGGATGTGCTGCCATCCCCAGGAGGGAGCTCGGGCTGTGCGACGCGAGCTGCGCGCCCGCGCCTGACATGCGCTTTGGCTGAGTTGTGTTTTACGTGTGTATGGGTAGAGCAGGAGCTGGTGTTTTTGTCCCGCAGAAATGTCCTGGGAGAAAGGGATGTGATGAGGAAAGCATCTGTGGCCAGCCTTGTCCTGGCATTCGGGGAGGAAACTCCCAGGCTCTGTCACCGGAACGTCCGCAGCTCGGGGGGAGGCTGTGTGCATTTCAACACAACTAGGAAGCCTTAGGGGTGGGTTTTTTCCCTTGTAAAACGTTTTATTCCCTACA
>NW_010406352.1:9012-14678 GCF_000710305.1 Buceros rhinoceros silvestris | reverse complement strand
CAACTAGCAATCCGTAGTGGTGTGTTTTTTCCCTTGTAAAACGTTTTATTCCCGCCACTTGTTTTTCCTGGTCCCTTTCACAGCTGCAGGTCTTCCCCTCTGGCAGCCTCCTTAGCTGAAAAGATTAAGTCCTGTTACAGGTGGAGCCCGCAAGTTTTCAGAAAATTTTGGTTGTGTGATTTTAATGAGTTGCAGAATCTTATCTCCATGTGAAATGTCTTAACATTATGGAGCATGGACTGAGTGTTTGTTTCTTTCAGACTGATCGGTATCTCACCGGCTGGTGCCGAGAGCCGCTCCCAGCAGCAATGGCTGTGCTGGAGCATGCCCTTGCAGCCGGGCAATAACATGATGGAGCATGTACTGAGTGTTTGTTTCTTTCAGTCTGATCGGTATCACACCGGCTGGTGCCGAGAGCCGCTCCCAGCAGCAATGGCTGTGCTGGAGCATGCCCTTGCAGCCGGGCAAAGGACCACAGCGGACAGCAGCACCAAGGGCTTCCCTTGGTCATCCACAGGGTGGAAGTCTGGGAGGTTTGTGAATTGAATCTGTACGACAAACCTCTGTGGATGTATTTCTTTCCTATCTTATTTTCGTCTCTTATATTTGAAACCATTGTTATTCAGGGTAATGTTCTGGAGGACCTAATGTAGTTAATAGACTTCAGAAAAAAAACCCAACCAGCCAAAACACTCTATTGGGAATGGAAGGTCATCACAGAGCTTTTAATTTGAGGTCCAACCAAAGAGACATGGTATTTAATCCATCTTGCCTTGGAACAGCAGCCAACATATAAAAGCTGTAATAAGAAAATTATTAGTAGCATCCTCTTCTCAGTCTAACCGAACATTCTCTAAACTAATAGACCAGTGGTGACTTCCTTTCAATGTGATGCTTTTTTCCCCTGTAAGTTTTTAGTAAATCCTGAGAGGCTGCCCTGGCTTACCCAAAATAACAAGCTGTGCTTTCATCAGTTTAATTCCAGCTAGTTTTAATTCCAGATGGGTACCTCTATGGTAAAGGGGTCCCGTTTCACTGATGTCACAGAAAATGTTCACAGTATAACCTGAATTCTGGAAATTCTGGATTCCTATCTCAAGCTCGTTAAGCTCTGTCAACTTGAACTAAGAGATGTTTTTCATTCTGGATTTAAGTGCACACCTTTTTTCTTTTCTTAGGAGATCACATGTATTCTCTGCATCAGTTTTTTACATTATTTTAGGCTGAAACATTCCTGAATTTCTTTCTCAAGAGTCTGCAGATTTAGTTGGGCAAGGAAATTCTTTCCTTCACATAATTTAAAAAAAAATTATGTCTTAAATCAAACTTGTATTATGAAGCAAGCAAGGCGCATCATAATACTTGGCTGCACTGTATAATGCTCTATGGTTAATGAAATGTTTTCCATGTGAAGTTAAAAATACAAAAAAATCAATCAAGTTGATTCTCTCCTCTTGCAGAGGTGGAGAGATGTGGCCTCTGCATCTCCTCTGTTTCCGCATGGTGTGCGGGGCAGGTTGGCCAGGGAGCGCTGCGTTGGACCAGCCTCTGTCTGTAGGGCAGTGATCCCGGGGAGAGGGAGCCTGGCCAAGGGTGGAGCAGTGCGGAAAAGCAAGAGTTAGCTGGTTTAGCAACACCTGTGTAGGTATTTCAGGGATGGGAAACAAGCCGTGACAGGATCAGTGGGTGGTGGTTGGGCCACCGGGCTGGTTTCTTGGTTGGTGGTGGTGGCCATGAGGCTCCTGGTAGCCCTGCAGGCACTGCTGTCCTTTGCTGTTCTGCTGGCACAGGCAAAGGGGTGAGTAGTTGGAGCTGTTTGGAAACAGGGAAGTCTAACACAGCCTCTAAAAATACAGCTTCGGGTTAGACTGTCATTAGGACTTCTCCTTCCCCCTGCACAGGCTGTTTTTGCAGAGACTCTGTCTCCTGGTACACAGCCTTTGAGAGCACAGTCGCATGTCGTACTAAAGCAAGATGATGATTCGCAAGAGCATGCTCGTAATGTTCCTTCCTCTCAGAACCGCCATGGTTGTACATGGGAACATGATGGTGGTTAAAGCTGATATTGGAGAGGTTTTTCCGCGTGCAGAGGCACAGCTCTATAAGGAGGGGATAAAGACAACAAGTACTGCTGTCTGCTAGCAAGTCATAGGACAACTGCCATGTGACCAGCCAGGAGAGGCAGGCTCGACATGTACCACCATACACAGAGCCAGGGGAACGTGATCATTCCAAACCTCCTTTGTGCCATCCCCAAGTGTTTGCATAATGTTATCTAGGCGCAGCAGAGGGAAGCGCGATTCCGGAAAAAGTTAAGGTAGGTCTTTGGATGAGTGAGCCATGCAAGAGGCACCTCCTCTGGCTGCGTCAGACGCTCCAAGGGCTTTCTGCCCTGCTGGTTCGCCTGTGGGTGGGTTTCCAATGCGGGCTATACAGCAGCCTTGAACCTGATACACTCCCAGCTGGTGCCAGGTTGAGTTTGGCTGCTGCGGGGAACCATGTGGCACCGATCTGGGGTTTGGATTGGGTTTTTTGTCTGGGATGTGAGGAGGGGAAAGGGTAATGTCAGTGAAGCAGAAAACTGAGAAGGCATTCCAAGTGTTTTCCAAGGAAAGATGAACTACCTGGATGGGTGTTGGCAAGAGGAGTGACCTGGGGACTCAGCAGGGCATGATGGGAGGAGAGGAATGAGAGATGGGTGGTTGTGGAGCCGGAGAAGCCCAGGGGCTGGGAGCAACGTGGGCAACGTGCAGTCAGAGAGGGGGATGCCTTCCTATCCCCTCCCTCCTGGGACTGTCTGAATCCTGCCCTTGCTCCTTCACCTGAGCTGAAGCTGGCTTGATTCTTTCATGTGAGATGGGTCTTGGAGCATCCCTTCCCTCTGGGTGATGTTTTGCCTGAATTACTCTTTCTCCTCGGCTCTGCGCTACATTGGCACTGATTCGTTGGAAAGCTCCGAGCCGTCTCCTCAGGCTTTCTGCTGTGGTGCAGGATCTGTGCTGCTCTTCAGCTGATCTTCTCTCTGACTCGTTGCCTGCCTTGCTGTGCTGAGACATGAGAGCCGGCATCTCATGCACAAAGCAGCAGTGCTGGAGGGAGATGCAGACGAGTGAGCTTGCCCAGATGGTATGGTTGTGAGCACAGTGCTGGGAAAGGAGGCTGTCCTGGTGAGAGCGAGTGGGACAATCCCCTCTGAGGTGTTGGTTTAGGAGGGCATCTGATTGGGGTGTGTGAGCCTCTTCAACCCTTTCTGAAAGACTTCCTGTTTAACATCCCAAGTACTGCAGTGCCCGCAAGGCTACTGGAACAGCTGTTTATGGTTTTGTTGGAGTTATTGGCAGTGGCTGGTGGCTTGGAGTCAGAAAACTTACCCAAGCATCTGATGCCAGTGGAGCCATGGACTTGAGAGCAGAGATGAATTGGTGTAACCTGGTGGTGGCTTATCCAGCACAGAACGTACAAACTGATGATAAGCACAGTGTTGTTCTGTGCAAGGAAACTGTCTGGGACTCAGCACGTGGAGGAGATCATGGTGCTCCAGCAGCTGGGACACTGAAGCAGAGGAGCCAGCAAAGGGAACATCGTTGCATGGCCCTGGCTGCTCCTGTCTCACCATTCCCCTGGGGCTAACCTTCCAGCCCGAAGGGATAAGGTCATGTGTGAACTAACCCACCTTGCTTTACCAAGCTTCAGTTTTATGACTGTGGAAGTGGTGGTAGAGTGTTGCCTGTCGGTCTCTCTGATTTTGTTTTAAATAGCCTGCTCATGTTGATTCTTTTTTTGTTTTATTTTTGGAGGGGCTTGGACGAAGCTTTTTGGTTGGTGTTTCTATGACTGAATTTGAAAGGGTAACTGCACATCTATGGCAAGCCTGCAGAATGAAGGAGTCTTTTCCTGATACTCTCTAGAAATGCCACATCTGTGAGCATTTGCCAAGGTCACTGTTAGTAAGGATGGGATCTTACTGAGGATGGTGTATCAAGTGTCTTGCTAGATCCTGCTCAGTGTGCTCTGAAAAATGAGAGCTGGTGTCTACATTGTCAGATCACACAGGGTGAGTTTTGGTCATAGAGGAAAAACGCAATGCTTGGATCTCAAAAGCAATGAAGCATTAATGTGTAAGTTTTGGCTGAGGCTGAAATGCTGAGGTCTCCACAAAGCCTCATCTCTTGAGAGCAGATCTGCTGTTACTGGCTGGGCACGTATTCAGTGAAGTAACCAAGTAAATAGATTAGAAGAAATCATTGGTTATTAGGTTAAGACTGGTTAAGAGAGACAGTAGTAATAATAGAAGAGAAGCAAATCGGAATCGTTCTAGTGGTAAATCAGCTCTACACGGGTGACCGTGGTATCTTTATGTTGAGGGCTTTTTTGTGAAAAAGCAACATTTATTGGAAAGATTATTGCTGGGTTTATTGGGCATTATCTTACCATACAGTACTGCTTCTGTAAGGACCCAAAACGAGTGTGCGTTTGCCCTTCCCTCTTCCTGTCTAGTCATCAAAGACTATGATTGCTTTTCCTTCTAAGGCCTTGCTGTAGTGCAAGAACTGAATGGAACCGGTGTTCCTGTTGTGGCAAAGGTCTGTGTTTGAGCCATCCCATCGATCACACCTGCTTTCCTATGGCAAGAACATCTGCTTAGGGCAATACCACCGATCCCTGCAGGGTGATTCCCCGTATGGTCCCGTTTCAGAATAGAATTAAACCAATGGACCCTGGCAGTCTTTTCTTACACAAGAATGGGTCCTTGTGCTTCTGTTAACAGAACACGAGCAGCATTATTTAATAATGGTGTGAACCTCTTCCTCCAGTGCTCTTCTGCTGGGTAATGCAGTAAACCGTTCTTTCGCCCATGAAGGCAGATGGTGATAAACAAGTCAGATAAGCATCATATGTCCAGCCTATCTTATGTCCTACTCCTGGTGCTGCCTGTCACACTAACAGGCAATGGTTTATAGGACCGGGAGCTTGGAGTATGGCTACCCGAAGCAGGAAGGAGGTAGAGCTCCTGTACGTGTTCCTGCGAGATGAGTAGAGCTGTCGAGTACCCAGGTTTCCTTGGGAATGGATCCCCTTCCTGAGTCTATACATTTCTGTCTAGAAAATGGAGGGCTTGGCTGCGCCATGTCCAGGGGTTGAGACAAATGGGCGGTCTGTGTCCAGGCTCTCTCTCAAGTGGGTGTGTGTTAGTCTGGCTGCATGTAAATCCAGTGTGTTGTGGGCAACTGGGCTTGCAGCGTGCGGGCTGGCTCCAGCGGCTGCACCCCATGTCTGTGGGTATCCTGTACGGGAATCTTGCAGACAAGGGCTGCCCCCAGGAGTTCAGACTGGCTGTGAGGTCTCTCTGCATCAGTCTCATCCTGAAAAATTTCGTCCTGGCAAAATCAGCACCTGTAAACCGCTGTGTGGTCCTGGCGAGGCCAAGGAATGAATAGTAATGCACCGCACAGTGTATTTGATTTGGAAACTCCTGTGAGGTCTCAGACATCCCTCGCAGCTCTGGTGAGAGTTGCTGGTAGCGTGTCTCATCGATGGAGAGCCGTGTGCGCTCACCAACAGCTGCCAGGTTGCAAGGCAGGTTGTTCTTTTTCCACGTGTTTTCTGAACTGTTTTTGTTCCTCTTGCCCAAGCACACGCATCAGCACAAACTGAAAACAGCGGTT
>NW_010406352.1:7701-8893 GCF_000710305.1 Buceros rhinoceros silvestris | reverse complement strand
TTCAGACTGCTGCGTCTGACTTGAGCGGGCTGGAACTGCGGCGTGTGCGCTGAGCTGGCGCGCGGTGGTGAACGAGCGGGTGGTCCTGGATTCCAGTGCGCCCATGGCTTTTCCGGACAGCCCTGCCCTCGTATGTAAGGTGTTTTCATGCCTTATTTGCGCTATTTATCAGGGCACCGTACCTGAATTTACTATGCAATTGCACAAAAAAAAGTATACGTTGGGAGGATTTGGGAGGAATCAGGCAAGTTATTGGGCAAGAATTGGTGACAAGACATTTCTGGATGGCTTTACCAATGAGTTGAATGAGACCCACAGACTCGACTCCCTTCATCTGCAGTCTGCTGTACCTTGCAGTAACCCAGGTTTTGCTGAAATCTCTACGGAAGATAAGAAATAAACTGTAGAACAATTAATTCAAACAGAAAGTGGGATTTTTTAAACACTTTATTAAAGGGTTGAAAATACTAAAATTGAGACCTATGAATGCACCTGCAGAGACTCTGAAACCTCTGCGAATTGCTGCTTCACAGAGACAAGAGGTATCCCTTCAGAAACTGCGAGCAAAAAGCGTTTTATGCAAAACACGTATCTCACCGCTGCCTTTGATTTCCCCTGGAAGCTTTCAAAATTATTCCCAGTGACAATTTGCCATCCTCAGACTAAGCCTCATTCTGCTGCGTCCATCACCGTTCCTGAGCTGCCCTTCCACATGAGCGTGGCAGCTCGGTGGTCTGAGATGACGAGGTGTGGTGCTGCCTTGCTGGGGGTGAGGCTGCCTGGGGCCGGGCAGGCTGAGGCTGAGTGGTGGGGAAGGGCAAAGCCAAGCGGTGCTGTATGGGAACAGTGGCTGTATTGAGAAAGGTGAATAGAATCATTTGAAGGTATCTGTTTTGCTTTTAATTTCAGTAGCAGTCTTGAACATCCTCCTGCAAGAATATACCTTCTGATATTCTTTGTCCCAGGGGAGGGCACTGACTAGCAATGTGCTGTGATACGTGGTTAAATACCACACTCTCTTTTCCCCAGTCTCTTCTGCAGACAACTGTGCTTTCACTTTTCTGTATGAGTACAGTTTTCCCCACGACCGAACAATAACTTGTTGACTGATGAAGCTCTTTTGTGTACTCACCTGTCACTTATCCTGGGGACTGTGGGAAACACGGTTCCAGGATTTACATTTCTTGCAGTG
>NW_010406352.1:2078-7595 GCF_000710305.1 Buceros rhinoceros silvestris | reverse complement strand
ATTCCTGCTAGCGATTAAAGAATGTCCTACTCAGATTGCTGGTTCTCCTTCACTAGTAATTAAGCTGTTGTTTCATAGTAGGAAAAAGCTTTCATGCTATGCAAGCCACAGGGACTGAAGAGACCAGCGTTTGCAGTCTAAAAAGGGCCTATCGATTGGCCTTTATTAATAGGAGAATCTCTACGGAGAGATGAAATACCTGTATTTTGGAAAGTCTAAAGAATAATATAAAGCATTTTAAAACCACACGAAAACCAGGCAGAGTCCTCAGGTCATTTTTCCGCACTTCTAGTCAAGTCTTTCACCACCCTGTATTTTGTGTTTTATAGGCGGGTAGCTTTTACTGAGATCCACGATGCATCTTCAGGGAAAAAAGTATTAATTCTTGATAACTGCTTAATGAAAGTGTTGAGCAGTAGTACTATTCCTCTGTGGAATACAGAACCACCCTGTTTAATGTGCATTGAACCAAATAGATTTTCAATCCTAAGTTTTGCAGGCAATACAATTAGTCTTTAAAAAACCCCCCCAAAACCAACAAAACTACCTCTGAGCAATCAAACCAGGTGGTGTCACTCCAATTAATATGATGCTTGTTTGCACCTTTGTTTTTTTCTTTAGTTGTTTCATTTGCAGATGTTTTAGTTTTTTTATGTACTGCATTTGGTAAGGTCAGCAAACACTTCTGTTAGGGTTCTTTGGTTCTGTGGCACCTTGTTAGTGCACGGGAGGTCGAACAGTAGCCGTTGGAATTGAGGAGAGTTTTTATTTGCTTTGCGTAGGTACACATCGTTGTAGAGTGCGCATGATAGTAAAGAGTAGTGTCATCTTTGCACACCCCCTTCTGAAGGGAGGTTGTTGAGTAGAGCTAGCTTGGCATTCTTCTGTTTGCAGAGCGTTTTGTGGGAGGGAGAGAGAAGAGAGAGGAGGGTTTCTGTCTGTTTTTATAACTAGCATGGGGGTTTATGAATGCAGGAAATAATTTGAACTTCTGAAAATTTTTCCTCTTGTGTCCAATTAGAATTTCCCCTGGAGTAACTTGTACCATCGCCCCTCATCTTTTCCTTGGGACTCCTTGTAAAAAGGGAGTCTCCACCTTCTTCGTGGCCCCCTGTAAATACCGAGCAGGATGAGAAGGTCTCCCCTGAGCCGCCTTTTCTCCAAGCTGAACACTCCCAGTTCTCTCAGCCTTTCCTCACCTGGCGGCTGCCCAGTCCTTGGACTGGCTTTGCAGCCCTTCCCTGGCCCCTCTCCAGCCCGTCCACATCTCTTGTGTACAGTGGGAACCAAAACTCCACACCAAATTCCGGGGGTGGCCTGGCAAGCACTGAGCAGAGCGGGATAACGACTTCTTTGTCTCTGCTGGTGATGCCCTTGTCAATGCCACCCAGCAGTCTACTGGCTTTCTTTGCTGCTGCAGCACGCTGGTCACTCACGTTGAGCTGCTTGGCCACCAGGCTCCCAGGTCCCTTTCCACAGAGCTGCAGTTAGAGCTGTGGTCAGGGGTCTGACATGCTGACTCAGACTTATTTATGCCCACCAGGGCAAGGTGTCGTTTTCGTTTTGGTTGGGGTTTCTCTGCTTATCCAGTTTTCAAAGTCTTGTGATGATGGGCTGCAGGAATTCCTATCTAAGTGTCAACTCACGTTTGTTTAGATTTGGTGCTGCTGACTTATGTTTTCGTAGGTCCTGTCTAGCCAAGATTTGAACTATCGTGTTTGCATTTGGTAAGTAGCATTTGAACTAGTATTCCAGGCTCTTGGCCAAGGGCACGCGTCTTACTACCCGACTCTTCTAGTGATTCTCGCAGCCCATCCCCCAAACCAGGTCCACACTAAGGAGTGCGTTGAAGAGTGTGCTCTGCACCGGGAGGTGCTTTTAGCAGGAGGGGAGTATATCAAACTCGTCTTCCTTCATGCTCCTGCCCCAGCCTCGTGTCACTGCTGCCCGGCAGCCTGTCCTTGGCCGTGCTGGCCTCCTGAGGTCTCCATTAGGATTGCTGCTAGCCAGGCTGGCTCCTCAGCCCCTGCACCAGCTTCTCAGCCTCTGGTCTGGGTTACACAACCTGCTGTCACCCACGCGGTATTGGGCTGCTCGGGCCCTCTTATGCAAGCTTCTCGCTCTCTGCTTGTGACCTGTCATCTTCACACTTCAATACTCTCCTCATTCTTTTCAAAACAACAAAAGTAGTAATCACTTCGTTAGAACAAGAGCTAAGCCCTGCAGAACCTCTTGAAAATCATCAAGGACTTGTATTTTTATGTCACATGTTTTGTTACGGATTGCTTACCCAATTTTCAATCAATTTATGTAAATAAATGTTTTCTGTTTTGTTCTTGTTTTTTCTTAATGTGGAACAAATGCATTGCAGAAATTTGAGTTTATTAGGGCAATGCCGTTATCAGCCCAAACATATAATCTCATTGGGAAGTGGCCAAGATCTGTTCCTCACAAAGCCGTGTTGATGTTTCCCTTTCACGCTCCGCTGTTCAGGGGATGGGAAGTCACATTTTTAGCTGTTGTGTTTTAGCTGACCAGTCAGTGTTATTCTTTTGGGCAGGGCTTTAGTATGTCAAGCTTTGCAGGAGGGAAAA
Organism: Buceros rhinoceros silvestris; assembly: GCF_000710305.1. Lineage (NCBI taxonomy): Eukaryota > Metazoa > Chordata > Aves > Bucerotiformes > Bucerotidae > Buceros > Buceros rhinoceros. The sequence goes on along the minus strand of NW_010406352.1, from coordinate 5,001 downwards.
GAAAGAAAAAGGAAATATTTTGTTACAAATGTGATGCTTTCAGCCTAATTCTCAGCAGCTATGGGAGGCTTTGAAGAATGGGTGCTGGCCAGGAGCGCAGCGTCTGCCTTTGAGTGTTTTCTAGCAGGTTGTCAAGTGGTGTTAGGAATGTGCGAAACGTGACAGCTCTTTTCAGCATCTAAAAAGGTTCCCAAGTAAGGCATTCCCAAACTCCAGATAAATTACTGCGTAAGGAGCTGGGATGCCCCACGCTGCAGAGTGTCAGCGAAGGGTCCCTGTCCCTGCGTTCCAAGAGTTTAGAAGCACACTACAGGGAATGCTTGTGTCTGGTCTCTGAGTCGTTGCAGCAGACAGGGTGGCCCGCTTGCTTTTTCCCTTGTCCTTTCACTGTATCCTTCCCTCATATCTGTTCTTTTGAATCTTATTTCCAGCAGCAGCAAGCAGTCGGTCCTTTCTGGGATGCTGCGTGCTGTGGAGCGGGGCTGGAATGAGGGCAGAGGGTTCCTGGCACAGCTGCGAGGCCTCTGAGGCTCTTGACTTCCCAGCTGCCCGCGTTCAGTTTGGGCATTTGCAATAATGTGGCCCTCTGCAAGGATTCCCTTCTCCGAACCAGAAAGAGCAGGTCGTGTTAAAGAGCTGTATTCCTGCATTCTCTTCCAATGAACTCCTCCAAAAGGTCCCTAGAAGAAACCGAGGCCGGTTGGGAGGCATTAGGATTTGATGTCGCTGAACTGGTTATGGAGCTCCTTACCCACAGACCCCCAGGGTGCGCTGAGGAGCTCCTCACTGGGGTTTGTGTCCTAGAGGTGAGAAACGTGGGCACAGAAGCATTAAATAACTGCGTGTGGGTGGCTCAGCAGGACACAGCGTGAGAGAAGAACTAAAAAAGTTTCTGTCCAGGATCTGCTATGCCACTCTTAGAGTTTAAATGAAGGTCTGTGCAAAGAGCCATCGCTTTCCTCTTGACTAGCTGTTCTGTGTTCCTTTCCCTCAACATAAGGAAGTTCAGCATTTCTGTATGCAGGCACACATGTGCTTGTTGAGTCTTACTTGTTTTGTGAAGAATTATGAGATGCTGAATTTATATTGAAGGCTGCGTGGGCAAGTTTTCATTGCTCGCCTGGCTCACGCACCAAGACAGCTCTTCTCCAGGAAGAAAATGAAATATGTCCAGCTAAATAAAAGCAGCAGTCATTGGGGCGGTAAAGGAGACAGAAGATGCAAATTGTACTCCTGCACAGAGAGCTCGAGGTGGCTGCTGCAGCCCCAGGCAGTGAGACTGAGAGGACCTCCTGATGTTCTTGGTGCTCTCCTGGGCTCAGCTCTGCTTTGCTGGCATGTTTTAAGGTCTGCAAGTGCTATGCTGCACTGGATGGTCAGGAACAAGTGAGAAATGGCTTTTAACTCTGCTTTTACGAGGTGTTTTTTGTGAGAAGACTGAATTAAAGGTGTAATCATTGTAATCATTTGAAGAACTCTGAAAATAATCTGCTTCTGCAGCCTGCTATGGGCAGGGCTGTTGAATGGTTGTGAGTCCAACTCTTTGGTTTGGTGGGGAGTCTTGTGGTGTTCTGTAGTTTTGTTTTTTTCCTTAACTAATTTGAAAATTTTTGAGGTAGCTTCCTAAAATAAATGTAGTTAGTCTGTAGTTAGAGACAGAGTCTGAAGGCCTGCTCCGTTGGTATCTCCTAGGATTGGTAGGGCTGCCTAACCTGTGGTTGACCAGTGAACCCAGCACAGTTCAAGGGTGTAATTTTGGAGGCAGGAATATATGTTCTGACTTGAATGATCTTTTACAAACGAGATCATGTATTTCCTGTTACTGTATTTCTGCTGAAATGAAAGTTCCAGAAGGAATGGTTTCTTCTAAGTGACTTTACTAAATTAGTGTATTTAAGAGTGATAAAAGCTAGTACGAAGGGAGAACATTTAAAGTCATCACATAAATGTCACGTTTATGTTCTTCCCTTTGTAAGGTGTCAGCAGATAGAAATGAGTCTGGTTTAGCTAGTGCTCAGCTTTGCTGCTGCCACCGCAAAGAAAATTTTAGTAATTCACGTAGTACCTTCCTGAAACTGTAAAGCCATGCAAACATTTCTGTTGGGTTTAGCAGATCTACTGTTTTGACAGATTTTTACCATCCAAACACCTACAGTGCTGGAAGGTACACGTTGTGCTGCGGCACCCGGGTTGCAGTGCAGCTCGTTTATGAGTTCTGAATGTTTGTGGCTTAACTGAGCATCCTATTCTCCACTCAGGGTTACCAGTAGATTATAATTAATGTTTCAGGAACATTTCACTCTTAAGTGTGTTTTACAAACTGAAGCATGGAATTGATGGGTTATAGCAGGGTGGGAAATGGTAGCAATAATGGGGTGAAAATGAAGTTTGCCTGTTAGAAAGGCAGGATTGAATGCCACGCAAGATGCATGTTTTCCAGGGCAGGGCTAAATAAAACTTGCCTTGTTTTGCTAACTCTTTGTGCTGGGTTAATTCTGGCTGGCAAAGCTTATTGGCCAAATGATCATTCAGGTTTACACCTGAGTGGTAACATGGGGTGAACAGCAGTGTTTTCGGTTCGTCTTGGCAGGCTGAGAAAGCCAGTAGTGAAATGGCACCCTCTCTTTTTTAGGAAAGACAACACTTCTACTTGGTGAGCACCCAGCAAGGAGAAGCTGAAGGATTTTCTTACCCCTAAAATACATTGATTGGAATATTGCCTTAAAGAGAGAAGCTGAAAAGAGATAAATTGGGTGGCTTCTCTCTGCATACAAGTATTTAGTCACCGTGCTGGTATGGAGACAGGTTTTATCTGTTGTGTTATACCTGTGTTGTGCTGGGAAATGCCAGCCCTCAAGGGCAGCGGTGTCTCCTCTCCCTGAGGATAATTCTTAGGCAGCAGCGCTGAGATGCCTCTCTCCAT